>NC_056731.1:1707641944-1707949444 GCF_019279795.1 Protopterus annectens
GCACGCTGCATCATGTCTGTCTTTCTACAGTCCATGATGTACTTCTCACATAATTCACACCACCAAGGACCAGGCTAGTGTGATACCTGTACCTGTTGTCGGGTGGCTTGAATGCATGTGTGATATGGCAGTTTATGGCACCTGCCAAACAAGTAATCATGACTTTCTCCTTATCCTGCCTGGTGTGCGGCACATCTGTGTGTCTCACAGTGGAATCGTCTATGAGTAATATGCTGTGTGTATGGTAAGACCTTAGTGTTTTCGGGACCCTGGTGTGTGGTGTATGTGTGGTCTGTGGTGTGTAGGTTTGGGAAGTTCTCATGTGTTTTTGCCTCTGAGGTGTCCTTTATTTAAGGTTTGATTTGTTATGGACCTCCACTTATGTGGGTGTGTGTTGTTTATTTGCAGGTGATGCTTACTAACTCCATAAACTGCAGGGCACCTATGTTAATGCAAAATGTACTCTGGTGTGCACATTCTGCATTTGTCTGGCCAGTGGTTCCCCTCCCCCTTCTGTGTGTCTCTCTATCCTTCTGTATTTTCAACACAGGTTATGCCCACATTGGCTGCTGTTATGTATTTGTAATTCTGGTGTGAGCATGGTAAATGCCATAACATCACACACAAGGTTATGGACTACACACCTCTGAGCATACCTATTTGGCAGGTTGTCCATCATTGCACCATTACATCTGCTGGGGTCCTCAGACAGTTTGTGTTACTATGTTATTATGCGGCTACATGTTGGCCTAGCTGTCAAACTGTCACTGAGTCTGACATCTGGACAGGCCCACATATGACAGTCAGATGAAGGCCCACGCATGGGGATAGGGTGTTGATGATGTCCTGCCATACATAGAAAATTGGGGGACCGGTTTGTTACTTGCTTGCTTTCTGTTATGGGTGTAACATCTGCTTCTCCACTGTCTGCCATTGAAGTTTTGACATGACCTTTTCTTGGTTTGCAAATACTTTGCAGGTGAATGCAATGTTAGGACAAGCAGAACAGATATACAAGTCATACTTGTGCTCCTTCAGTGACAACCTACCATTCCAGGGGTATGGCTGTTGGGCAGTGACTTGTTGTCAGTGCTGACACAGTGAGGTGGCAGCCTTTTATGGCCTGCCAGTACACTGACCTTCTGGTACCTGTTGTGCTACTAGGCACCATACCTCTCTACGTATGACAGAATGACATCTGAACAAAGCCATAAAAACCTAGAAGGGTGATACAATAACAGATGTTGCATTAGCATGCATTTTCTATAGAGTGTGAGGTCTGAGACACTACAATCCATCATCATTTTCTGACTTTAGACTTTCGTGGTTTGCCAGTGATTTGCCACACAACCACTATTTTATGATAGAGACACTACAATTATGATGCAAACCTCTGTACATTCTGCAAAAGGTCTGTACATTTGGGAGGTATGATAGGCACTGTGTAGGTTACTCCCACCTGTGTACTGTTCATATGTGTGGGCCCCTGTCCATAACCTGGCCAGCTTACCAGCAGTAATGGATATTGACATCTGTGCAGTGTGTACAACTCCCACTGTACATGTGGCTGACATGCAAAATAGCACTGTGATTCTTGGAACATGAACCTGTCTACCACAGTACTGTACCTAGGCCACTAAGACACAACAGCTGGGAATAAGTGCTGGCCACATCCTGACAGCATTTACCATGCATATACATAGATCATTGACCCAGGCATATTGTGGACATGCAACAAGTTATCATGTTGATTGGGACAGGCCTGGCAAATTGTGCTCTGCTGCTATTACCCTACAAGCCCACATGTTACTTACTGCATTTCTATGGGAATATAGGTTTGGGGGACACACCTGTCAACTGTACACATTTGCACATACTGTGCTTATATTGGCTTTATATTCCATTTAGCATTGTATTGTGCCCTGTCTGGAGAATAGAGGCATATCACTAGATGCCACAGGTTAGATTGTAATGCCATACAATTGAGTTTCAGACTTCTTACCCTTCAGAGCCTTACTGCAACTGGAAGGCCTGTTGTGATATCACTGCGAAAGTCTGTAGGGAGGTATTACATCATTGTCACCATTTGTGAGCCTTTGCTAGACATTCCTTTATGGTTTTCTACAGCTGACTTGCTGGGTGAGTCTGAGGGGTGAGTATGGGATTTCCACATTGACATCCATGCATGTGACTTATGACCCCCCCCCCCTTAGTTGACCCTCCACATATACTGTAGTGGGATTTACCACCTTGGATAATATTGCATAGTGTGGGAAAGCCAGTATTGGTCAGATATTTCCTGGTGTCCCACATAGCTGTCAGTTGTCTGTTGCTACCCTAGTAAGCCACCCCATTCCCTTGCATGCATGCAGCAATACCAGTGATATGCTACCAGAACATACTACTCCACTCCATTCATTTATTGTTTAGAGGACTGACTTACCTTGTGCCTGCGGCAGTTGTGGGGATGGTGGGTGAGGGCTGACTCTGTCAGATGCATGCAGTACATTGCCTATACAGGTTAAGCTACAGGTAGTATAATGTGTGTGGCATCCATTTTCCTGTGTGTGTGAATCTGTGTGTGTGTGTGTGTGTGTGTGTGTGTGTGTGTGTGTGTGTGTGTGTGTGTGTGTGTGTGTGTGTGTGTGTGTGTGTGTGTGAGTCTGAGAGAGGTGTCATTCCCTGGGTCCCTGCATGTATGTGCTATGCGTTGTTTCATTGCCAAGGCCTGAGCATACTGGGCATGCCTCTGTCTGTCTTCAGGAGTAGGCTCAGGGGCTTCCACCTCAAAGTCCCTCTATGCCAGTGGGGATCTTGGCAATGGTGGGGGGGAAGTGTGGTTCTTCCCCATGCTGTTCTTGCTACAGCTGTTTCTGCAGGATCATATTGTGTAGCATGGCACATACTATTAACATGTGTGCACATGTGGCTGGAAAGTACTGCAAGACTCCACCAGATATGTCAAGGCAGTGGAGCCATGACTTGAGCATCCCAAACAAATGCTCTATAATGATCCTGGTTTGTGCATGTGCCTCATTATGGCATTCTTAAGTGGGTGTGTGTGCATTTCTGATGGGTGTCATCATCCACAGCTCCAGTGCATAGCCAGCATCTCTCACCAGATGGCCATACAGGATGTCCCCACTGGCAAATGCCTGGTACAGCTGTGATGAATGCCAGATGTGGAGTTTCATAGTTTCAAAGTTAAGTACTAGGCTATCTGCCCTGGGGGCATTTGTAAGCCTAGCCATAGTGATATGGCTTTTGCCACCCCATGTAGTGGTACCGAATACAATTAGAATACTGTGCCTCTGTCTAGTAGTGATACAGTGAAAATCCCCTTACATAAATTAATTAGTTTACTGTGCCCCTGTCTAGTAGTGACACAGAGGTGACTCCCGGGGTAAACCTACAATCTCCCATCCACTCATCAAGGTTTCTCTTGAAGAGTGTCAGTGAGGGGCTCTGCCTAACATGAACTGGGATTCTGTTCCAGAGCATGGGAAGCCTCTGGGTTATGAATCTATCCCTCCAGCATGTTCTATTCATACTTGTGCTGAGGTTTAAGTCTTTGGCTCTTGTGGTTCTGATGGATTTGGATCTTTTGAGGTGGAGCATGTCCATCAGATCCTGATTGGACATGGCCTTGTATGTCAGGCACAGATCACCTCTGAGCAGGCGGTATGCTACTGAATAGAGCTGGAGTTTCTTTAGTCTGGCAGAATAAGACATATGTTGGAGACCCTTGATCCTCTTGGTGAGGTACTTTTGTGGTCTGTCCAGCTGCTGCAGGTGCCGGGTGAGGTACATACCAAATGGGGCATTGTACTCAATCATGGGTCTGATAAGGAAGGAGTATAGGGGTACAATGACCTCCTTTGATCTATAGGTTCATAGGTTCATAGGTTCATAGGTTCATACTAGGCTATCTGCCCTAGGGCATTTATAAGCCTAGCCAGAGTGTGTGTGGCTTTCACCACCCCTTAGGATGAGAATACTATACCCATTAGTTTGCTGTGCCTCTGTCCAGCAGTGATATGGATGTGAATCCCTTCATGATAAGGTGGGCAAGGTAGAATGTCTTTCTAACCACTTTGGCAACGTGGGTGTAAAATGAGAGGTCACTGTCGACTTGAGTCCCCAGGTCTCTGATTACTTTTTCTGTACTCAGTGGGTTACTGTCTATGTGGTAATTTGTGGGTACCTTGTTTTTCCCAAAGGGGATGACTATACATTTTTTGGCATTTAGTTTAAGGCCATGATTCTGGCACCAGTTCTCCATTTCTGTGAGGCCATTCTGTAGGATGTATGTGTTAGCTAGTGTATCGACTATGGCGCCTAGTTTGCAGTCATCTGTGAACTTCGTCAGCCACAACCCTCCCACATTTGCTTTAACATCTGAGAAATAAATGCCGAACAAGAGGAGTCCCAGGACAGAGCCCTGTGGGACATCACTTGTGACTGGCTTTGAGTCTGACAAGGCTCCAGCGATTTTGACTTTATGGGTTCTGTCCTTTAGCCAGTTTGCAACCCATCTAGTGACATATGGGTTTACATTTAAGCTGCTGAGCTTATCTATGATGCCTGAGTGGGGTATTGTGTCAAAGGCCTTAGCTAAGTCCAGGTAGGCTGTATGGACTGCTTTGCCCTCATCAATGGCTCTAGTGACTGTTTCAAAAAAATCAACCAGGTTCAAAAGGCAGGATCTGCCCTTTACAGAGCCGAACTGGGTGGGATCAAGTGTCTGTAGGTCCCCAATGTCTCTGTTTATGAGTTCAATAATGATTCTTTCCATAGCTTTGCAGACCAGGCTGGTTAAGCTTATGGGGCGGTAGTTTCCAGGGTCTGTAGAGATGCCTCCTTTGTAGAGTGGGACCACTGTTGCTGTACGCCAGTGTTCAGGTACATATCCTGTGGTAAGGCTAAGGTTAAATAGCATTTTTATGTGCTGGTTAAGCTCCTCTTGGAGTTCACGTAGCACGCAACCCAGGATGCCGTCAGGTCCCATTGATTCTGTGTTTTTAACTTGGCTGAGGGCTGCTCTCACTTGGACATCTGAGATGACAGGGAGATTACATTCAGCTGGGATAAGTATTTCATCTTTTGGGGGTGAGGGAGGGGAGAAATGTGCACTGAACCTGTCAGCCAGAATGTTGGCAATATCTGTGGGTTCAGTGTATTTTTTGTCATTGTGAACTAACTCTGAGCATATCTGAGGGTTTCCTTCCAGGTTTCTAACATAGCTGAAGAAGGCCTTGTGGTTATCTTTAGTGTCCTTAGCGATTTTTCTCTCAAAGTTGGCCTTGGATGTTTTTATGAGGGAACGTGGCTTTCTGCTAGTGTTGATCAGAGATGCCTTCCCGTTATGGGATTTAGCTCTGTCGTGCAGTAGCTTCCTTCTTTTGTTATACAATTTGTTTATGACTGAGGTCCACCAGACAGGACGCTTGCCCTTTGTGGAGAGGGTCTTGGATTTATTTGGGATTGCATGATCCATGCATTCTTGGAGATGTCCATATAACGCATTTGTGAAGGATTCAGCATTGTGGGATGTGGTTTCCACTGGCCCAGTGGGCTTAAAGGATACCATCTCAGTCTTAAGAAGAGTGAAGTCGGCTTTTGAGAAGTTTTTCACTATAGTCTTTTGTGCTGGGGGTGTAGGTGGGATATGTATATCCAGGGAGATTAGTTTGTGGTCAGATCTCACTAGTGAGGGGTATACTTCCGGTGTGCAGCATTTTGTCCCTATGTTTGTGATGATTAGGTCTAGTATATTATCTCCCCTAGTGGGAGATGTGACTAGCTGTTCCAGTACATTTGAATTTATGAATTCCAGGAACCTCTGGTCCAGGGTGTTAGGGCTAGAATAATGCACCCAATCTATGTTAGGATAGTTGAAATCTCCCAGTATGATGGTATTTGGTGATATATCCTCCAGTGTCTTCAGGAAGGCTGAATGGGGTTCCTGGGATTGGGAGGGTGGTCTCTAACATGCTACTAGTTGTATAGCAGTATTGCCTATGGTTAGTTGCACCTGTATGGTCTCCGATGCTTCATGTGTTCCTACTAACCTGGAGGTGTGGGTGTCCTTGATGAATATGGGCACTCCGCCTCCCTTTGTGGCTTGGCACGGGTTTTGGGGTCGAAAAGCATGATACGAGGTATAGCCTGGTAGTGCTAGGGTGCTCTCAGGAGCCTTGAACCAGGTTTCCGTTACTGCACAGATGTCAATGTTCTCCATACTGAGGAGTGCATCGATAGCCTGCATCTTGAGATTTAGACTTCTGGTGTTGAGCAGCATTACCCTTAATTTTTTTCCATTTTTGTTTTCTAAGGAGGTGGGTTTGTCTTCTGAGCCTTGCCTAAAAAAGGCACTATGGGGGTGGCAAGAGCCTTAGACAATATCCGGAAGCCCAGTGGTGACAGGTGTAAGCCGTCCCTTGCGAAGCAGCATGGCTTGTCCAACATGTCATCCCAAGCAGACAGACATTGGATCCACTTAGAATGACACCAGTACTTGAGCCAATTATTAAAGCTGATCATCTTGTCATTGTATTGAGGCATCATTCTTGGTGAGGGCAAGATGCTGCTCAGGGACAGGGTCATACCAGCCTGGGCTACATAATCAGAGAGCTCCTCTATGTCTGTTTTCATGTAGTCCAGGGAGGTACGTCTCAGGTCATTCACGCCAGCATGGACAATGACGGAGTCATATTTGTACTTGCTTTGGAGTGACCTGAGTGCGTGTGTTATGTGGCAGATCCTAGCTCCTGACAGGCAGCTCACAGTCACCCTCTCCTTGCTCAGCCTGGTAAGCGGGACATCAGTGTGTCTGACTATAGAGTCACCTATTACTAGTGTATCAGGCATGGTGTTTGGCCTTAAGGGCTGTGATTGCTTGATACACTGATTTATTGAAGTATGTGTTGCATGTGTTATGTTTTGAGGTGGTGGATTTTTGGGTGTCTGCTTCGGGGGCCTCTGTTGTTTTGGTAAGTTTTTTATTAGAGCCTCCGAGTATGTCTTTGTGTTGTTATGTGATTGGTTTGCAGTTGGGGTAGGTCTATGTGGGACTGGATTTGTTGTGTGTGTGGTTACCATCTCCTCCTGTCTGGTCTTGCCAGCCTTGAGTTGAGAGAGTTCAGCCTCCAGTTTGGCTATATAGTTACATCTCTCACATGTATTTGTGCTTGTTAGGAGGAGGAGAGGGTTGTCTGTGTACATGAGACAATTGTAACATTGTCTCAAGATTCCCAGATTAACCAGCTGAACCGCAGAGTATGCCAGCACTCTACCACTCGACATGCTAGAATAGTATAAGGGAGTGCTGTGCCTGTAAGGGAAGTGGGTATTCACAGGGGTGGATGTAGTGCTTGCTTTAGTTTGAGAATGCTTACTTGTAAGAGAGGTTTTGAGAACAAGTGCTAGGCTTATAATATAGCGAGTAGACTGATTTTACAAAGAGTAGAGCTTTCTTAAGGGAAAATTTGAAAAGCAGACTTGGCGGAGCCAGAAGAAGTTTAACCTTGTTTAACCGGCGCTGCGCTATGCACACAATCACGCAAAGCTGTGCAAATGCGGATTTTAAACAGGGAAATTCAAAAGAGCTAGAAATAGTCCAAAACAACCAATTACTACAGCTCTTGTGCTGAGGTCACTTCCCTCAAGGACAGGAAGGCTGCTCAAGGCTCCCCACTCCCACTGGTGAGCAAAGAAACTTCCTTCTACCCAAGTAAGGTAATGGACAACACAGGAACTACACCACAGCCCAGAATACAGCAAGGCCTGTAAACTGGTCTAAACTAGTTGAGGAGAGGCAGGAAAACAAGGATTATTTTTTTTTGTTTTTTTGTTTTTAGATAGAACACACACAGAAATGCAGAAACAGCAATAAATCAGTTGTACAGGCTAGCACACTTTAGTGGGCAGCCTCAACAGTTAAATTAAACAGCAAACAAACAAATTTTTGATCAAAATTCGACTAAATGTAACTTTAAGTGCAGATAGTATTAAATGCAGTAAACAGCTAAAAAAACAGTTAAAGCTTGCTTGAGGTAAGCACTAGAAGGTAATTCAAGTAAAAAAAACAGCAGGATACTTAAATCAAGAAAGTAGTCACTTTTTCTGAGTTCTCTGTAGCTAGGACCACTCTGCAGGACCACTTGGAGCTGTGTCTGAGTAGTATAGCCAGAAAAAAATGCAAGAGGCGGATTTTAAACAGGGAACTTCAAAAGAGCTAGAAATGGTCCAAAACAACCAATTACTAAAGCTCTTGGGCTGAGGTCACTTCCCTCAAGGACAGGTAGGCTGCTCAAGGCTCCCCACTCCCACTGGTGAGCAAAGAAACTTCCTTCTATCCAAGTAAGCTAATGGACAACACAGGAACTACACCACAGCCCAGAATACAGCAAGGCCTGTAAACTGGTCTAAACTAGTCGAGGAGAAGCAGGAAAACAAGGATTATTTTTTTTTGTTTTTTTGTTTTTAGATAGAACACACACAGAAATGCAGAAACAGCAATAAATCAGTTGTACAGGCTAGCACACTTTAGTGGGCAGCCTCAACAGTTAAATTAAACAGCAAACAAACAAATTTTCGATCAAAATTCGACTAAATGTAACTTTAAGTGCAGATAGTATTAAATGCAGTAAACAGCGAAAAAAACAGTTAAAGCTTGCTTGAGGTAAGCACTAGAAGGTAATTCAAGTAAAAAAACAGCAGGATACTTAAATCAAGAAAGTAGTCACTTTTTCTGAGTTCTCTGTAGCTAGGACCACTCTGCAGGACCACATGGAGCTGTGTCTGAGTAGTATAGCCAGAAAAAAACACCAGAGGCGGATTTTAAACAGGGAACTTCAAAAGAGCTAGAAATGGTCCAAAACAACCAATTACTACAGCTCTTGTGCTGAGGTCACTTCCCTCAAGGACAGGTAGGCTGCTCAAGGCTCCCCACTCCCACTGGTGAGCAAAGAAACTTCCTTCTATCCAAGTAAGGTAATGGACAACACAGGAACTACACCACAGCCCAGAATACAGCAAGGCCTGTAAACTGTTCTAAACTAGTCGAGGAGAGGCAGGAAAACAAGGATTATTTTTTTTTGTTTTTTTGTTTTTAGATAGAACACACACAGAAATGCAGACACAGCAATAAATCAGTTGTACAGGCTAGCACACTTTAGTGGGCAGCCTCAACAGTTAAATTAAACAGCAAACAAACAAATTTTCGATCAAAATTCGACTAAATGTAACTTTAAGTGCAGATAGTGTTAAATGCAGTAAACAGCTAAAAAAACAGTTAAAGCTTGCTTGAGGTAAGCACTAGAAGGTAATTCAAGTAAAAAAGCAGCAGGATACTTAAATCAAGAAAGTAGTCACTTTTTCTGAGTTCTCTGTAACTAGGACCACTCTGCAGGACCACATGGAGCTGTGTCTGAGTAGTATAGCCAGAAGAAAATGCCAGAGGTGGATTTTAAACAGGGAACTTTAAAAGAGCTAGAAGTGGTCCAAAACAATCAATTACTACAGCTCTTGTGCTGAAATCGCTTCCCTCAAGGACAGGTAGGCTGCTCAAGGCTCCCCACTCCCACTGGTGATAGCTTCCAGGGCTGCCAGCACACACATTCATGATAATGCCTGGGTATTGGACATGACCTGGTAGTTGATGGAGAGGAATCCCTTGCAGTTTATGTAGACCTTACCCTGTTCACCAGGTGGTGCTTTGATGTTAATGTGCATGCAGTCTATAGCACCCAGTACCTCTGGATATTCTGCTACATGGTGGAAGAGATGCATATTGCTGGTCCTCTCCTCAAGGGTGTTGGGGAAGTAAATGTGCTCACCGGTATGTGGTAGCATGGCATCCAGGAAGTGGCAGAGTATCCCGGATGCAGATGCCTGTGAGACCCCCATCATGTCCCCAGTAGGTCTTTGGAAAGCACCTGTATCTAGTATTTGTAAGGCTACACATACCTTAGTATCCACTGGGGTGGGTTCCCCTCTGTTGGCTCTGGGTCTGAGTTGAGACCGGCACAGCTCAAATGATTTGCTGAAGTATGTCTCTGTCCACCATGTAGTGCTCTACGATCTCCAGATCATGTAGCCCCTGGTAGGTTACCCTATGTCTGAACACTCTTCTCCTCCTCCTCAGTCTGGGGTGATTGTCAGCCTTATCTTCCTCAACACCCTCAGCCTCCATCAGAAAATGATAGATTAAAGCAACAGCAGCCCCTAACATTTTTTTGGTTAAAATTCTCCCACATGTGTACACCAATGGTGCAAGGTTTGTGGGAAAACAAGACTGAAAGGTGTTTGCAAAGTTTATACCATTGTGCTGCAGATACTGCCTGTATGATTGGCTGGCTATGATACATTCCACCTGCTTGCTATTTTATTAGTACTTGATTGCTTTTATTCTGCTATTTGCCTTTTTTTTTCGTTTTTCTCTTCCCATTTCCATCCCTTTTAAGTCCCAAGGCACACTGCGCTAACCAATTGTCCAAATGTAAACAGTTCTGCTATTTCCGGGGTTTTATTTTTGTTTGTTTATTTTGTTTTAGTCCCGGTGTATAAGACCGTGGTGGTGCAGCGGTTAGTGTTGTCACCTCACAGCAAGAGGTTCTCCCATTCGATTCTTGGCTGGAGCAGCTTCTGTTTGGAGTCTGCATGTCTTCCCCATGGTTGAGCAATGTTAAAGACATGCAGGTAGGTGCGTGAGTGAATGGGTATGCCTTCTTTGAAGGTTGGGTGTCGGGCTGGCAACTCGGCACCGTAAAAGTCCACTGCCAATCATTAGCAGACGGGAGTTCCACTGTGGCAAACCCTAACTGGGAAAAGCTGAAAGAGAAAAAGAGCATGCCACACAAACCCATTTAGCTAAAGTACACACTTTGAAGCAGAAATGGCCCTCCCCTGGACACGAACATGTGCTACATTTTATGGAATAAGTCAATACAGCCTGAGACACATCCCCTTGCTTAGCTGTGCTTAGCTAAACTCAACTGGGTGCTGTGAAGCTCCAAAGTGATTACACCAAGCATGACACACACCCTTTTCATGTCAGCTCCTTTTCCTGCTTACACCACTGCCTTATAGCTTCTACATGGTTAGGTGCAGTTTGGCACTTGTCTCCTTTTTGTTTTTTTCAGTAAATTTCCCTCATTAGCAAACCCCGCTGCCTTAGTCTCTAGTTAGACCACTACACCAGAGCCTTTCCCCCTAGCAACCACTATTCCCTGCTATTGTTTTGATTCTACATGCCATAGACTATAATGGCAAAATGTAGATTTCCCTTAAAATTGCCTTTTTACATTTTTTTTTATTTTTGGCACGATCCCATTTGCACGCTGCTGCGCTATGCTTAAACGTCTGAGATCAGACAAAAAAAATACTTTCATTTTTATAATTTTGCAAAACTTTTCCATGCCAATGGCCATATATTTGGCCATTGGCATGCCAAAGGATTAGAATGCATGCTTTACTTTGAGCTGTCATGCCTCCATTTTGATTTTTGCAGAAATGTATTCTGCTAGTAGCCGAATACATTTCTGCAAGCTACACTATTCTGCCACAAATGCCTGCCTGCTTACTGGATTGCTAATTGACCTCATTTGCATGGTTTTCACCAGCAAATGAGGTCATTAGCATAATCCAGTCATGTCCGTGGCAGAATAGTGTTAGCAGGCTCGTGCACGTCCCCAGGCTTGTTTACTGGATCTCTTGGTGGCCATATTCCATGCAGAAGCTGCTACACTATTCCTGCATGGAATAAAAGCTTTATTGAATCCTGGGGAATGTCAGCCATAGCTGCATGTCCTTGATAAATGAAACGAAGATATGGTGAATTGGACAAAGAATAAGATGAAAAAAATACCACCATTAAATGTCCAAAGGAGTTTTAACGTCTGCATTAACTATAGTGAATATTTCAAACAAGTTGATCATTTTAGTGTCCGACAACAAAACCAGAGTTTTCTCTTTACACATCATGAGTGCTATATCTTACTGTTGCTTTCATCTCTTTTTGGATACGATCTAACTCATCATACCACCTAGCTTTTTATTTGGTTCTTTGTATTTGGTCCTGCACTACACGCACCATTTTTGTTAATATTAAAAAGATTAGAGATGGACACTTTTGACCAAACTTTTTCCCTCATTGTGGACTACTGTGACATTCTCAGGCCTTCCTGTACCTTTACGTTAAGTCTGACTAATACTAGTTTCATTATCTTTATTAATATTAACTTCTTTCATATTCACTTTTATCTTTATTTCAATTTCCTTTAACTCATAGTGACTACAACCAACAATTTTGCATCTCTTTGATGCCATTTCGAGCTCATCTGGCCTTCCTGGAGCTAACAATTGTCCCAGACCAACATCTCCTCTCAGAACCCCTCACATGTCCATTCCCACCACCACTTCTATTGTTTCTTGTTTTTCTGGCGCCCAAGATGCAGCACCGCCCCATGGCTCTTTTTCCATCACCAGTTAACTCCCCCATCGTATGAGGGCCTTTCAACTCCACCCCACTTACGTGGCTCTGCAACTGCTATTTGTTCCCATTTGTTTAGTATTTCCTGCCACAACAACTCAGCCTACCCCCTCACTGTGTATTTACTCCTGTCCACCCCATTTTTCATCCATTTACCAATTATCGTGTACAATTATTCTTCAGCTATGCTTTGTACTAGTTCCCCACTACCTACATACACCCCTGTTAAATCATTTGCTGAACCAAATGAAGTTTGCCCAATCAGAGCATTACTTTGATCATCCAATGTCACCTCCCTCATCCACTACACAGGCTCCCTTATTGGCTCTTAGGTTTACTCCAATCATTCCCTTCGTCTCACATTCCCTACTAATAAAAAATTACTTCAGCTCATCCACTCATACCATTATGAGCCATCAATGTTCTCTACACATAGGTTAAAGGTGGCTTTACCAATCAAAATTCTCATTTCAGGATTTCATCCAATGAAAAAGGAATACTGATAAACATGACTGTGTGAATATGTTGTTGGGTTTTATATTTAATACTTTTCCTGGTTTACAGCTTTTTCGAATTATATATAAATAGACACACAGAAAGAGTTTTAAGTTCAATAAAGTGCTCATCTGTCTTGCAGCATACCAATAAATGGATTAATTTACATGACATGACATCTGTGTTTTTCTTTTTATTTGGAAGTAATACCTCAAAGCAAGAGTTATAGATACATAAGTAAAGTATTTCTTATTTTAATTTTAACTTCAACTTAGATCATTTTTCCTGGCCTCCTGATCAAAATATTTGCTTGGGCATTGGTCTCACTCCTGTCTTAACGTGTCTTAGTTATGTCGTATTCCCAAGAGTGGTTATTCACCCTTGAGCATGCATTTCTAGAGGAACCAAATGCAGAGGTAGTTTTGTGTACTCTTGAGATTTGACATATTACTGCTGTTAATATTTTAGAAATACTATCATGTACTAAAAACTAATTGATGCTTCTGGGTATTGAACCCACACACAGTTAATCTGGTGTTCTTATTGCCTAATGCAGCTAGAGGTGTTGGAAAAGGCATGCATTATTGATATTAAGGCTGAGTTATGCCTGCTCCAGATGATAGTGAGGAAAGAACTGAAAATAGTTATTTGGCTTGCATTTGGACCCAAGGCACCATTACCCTATACCTCTTAGTGTTGACTGGCTAGATAATTAATGCCTTATCACAGACAGATTATGAGGCAGTTTAGTTACACAACTGAGAGGTGTTTGCAGTCCTAAATTCTGCCTTTTATTAGCTTAGGAGGTTTTGCTTGCACTTCTTAATGTCACTTTATTGGTGACAACATTGTCCCCCCAGTGTGTGGAATGTCAGTTGCATGGGAGACAATCTTGGCCAAGCTATTCCAAGCTTCAGCCTTATACAGAGACCAGGTATAATCCCCTTCAGCAGCCTATTCCTGTAGCACGTCAGAAGGAGTTCCACAAAAATGTTGGACTCCTCAGAACCCCACCTTTGTGCTCTAAATTTACCACTATTCTCTCCATTGCCAGTCATGTCTGCAGAAATCAAGCTAACAAAATATGTCTGACTTGGCACCCAATTCAGATCTCAGTTGTAACAGGTTTTGCGGAAGGATGCACAGCCTTGCCGATTGCATCTGTGCAATCACAAGCACATGGATTCCTTGACAGACATATTGGCAGTACTTATATCAAATAGCACTAAAGGTGTGAAACATTGCAGTGAGCTTTGCCATGTGTGATTCTCAAGCTACTGACAGATTGCAATGTTCAGTAATGCAATCCTTAAGTAATTCTGGGAATATATTCCTATGTAAAAGGCAGCTTTTCTGTTTGTAAATGTATTTCATATGTATGGAGTTGCATGACCCGAATAATACAGGTTGGGGTATGTTACATACATTCTTTACAAGTCATACTGTCCTAAGCACATAGATAGGACATGTGATGAGTCATGATGATTATAATAAAACTATTGTGACCATCATACATATACAAGTGCATTTAAATTAAATGTTATCATTGCCACATTTAAGAAATTGTACACACATTAGTTTGAGGTTATATGTGAAGCATTAATGATATATGCCAAATAGAAAACTTTTCTTATGCGAGCATTACTGATGCATTGCTAATCAAAATGCTGTCAGAAATGGGATTCTGACACTCTTTGTAAAATATTGTTTAGCCAGATTCAAACCACTAATCACATGTGCTCTTTAAAGTCACTGCACTTATACCTTGTGCCACAAACATAAGTAAATGAGGGGTGGAATGAGGGGTGGAATTTCTCCACTCAGTGCTGAACAGAGTGCTGGCAGCCAAGCAAAGTGAACAGGCTGGTTTGTGCTAGAAAAGGCAGCCTAAACTAAATTTTTCACTATTTTTCTTAAGCAGTGAACTGCGTTTCCACACTGCCAAGTGGAGGATAAATGTAAAATGCATTAAAAAAAATATATGATATAGAAATAAGCTGCCAGCATAATGAATTCAGTGAATGGCTATATTTAGCAATGATCTGAGCAAGAAGTGCATTACAGTTACATTTATGCCCTCACATCTCCTTCCAACATGAGAAATATACTTTGTGGAGCACATTGTCAAACTTGTAGTTAGTAACAAATAATGAGAAAGTGGACAGACAGCAGCTCACATGTTGATAGCAATACTGACAATAGATAATTTTTGAACAACACAATATCATAAAATGTGAGTGAATATGAATTCAGACCATATTCTGTAAAATTATCAGTTAAGTGGATTTGAGCCCTCAGCTGTCCTTTTTTCTAAGGTCACTGCATTTTCACCTTGAGCCACAGAGAAAGTTACCTTACAGGTACATTTTCTTCACTGAGTACTATCCATAGTGCTGCCAGACTGGTTTTCAGTATTGTTATGTGCTTTCCCTGCAGTCATTGCTATCCATATTGCTAATGGCCATTCACCAATACCAGGCTTATTTGCACTACTGAAGGCAAGCCAAATGAAGTTTTTATATTTTCCTTAAGCTATGAGAGTTTATTGTGTGTTGCTAGTAGTGCTCAAATGCAGAAGGCAATATTAGCTAAAATATTTACAAAGAATGCTTTCGACAACAATTTAAAGGAAGATGAAATAAATCAAAGTGTGTATCTAGCAATGACCAGAGCTATTAGTGCATTACACTGACAGATTCCGCTTTCTTACATATCCTTGCCACATCACTACTATCATTTATATCTCACAATATCGGGATTTTATGTAATGCTATGTGAATGGAAAAGGGGAGAAGGAACAGCAGAAATGTTTTCATTTTTTCACACTGCACACACAATTAATAGTAACATAATTTCAAATGACATATTTGCCTGTCGGTTTACTGAATACTGACATTATTTGAGTTTCCCAACTCAACACATTCATACACCAAAGTGAGTGTCAATATTTATTATAACCTTCCTCAGCAAAATTATTTGCAAACAGGTTTTCAAACCCTGTATCACCTGTACTGTTTTTCTAAGCTCAATACATTTGCACCTTATGCCATGGAGACAGGTGTCTGACAGCCTGAATTTTTTTTCAATTAGTACTTTCCTTAGTGCTGGGGAAACTGCACCAGTGCCAGTCACAATTTCAGTACTGATGGCATTCCAGATTACATTTGTCAGTTTTTAGTTTAGTAATTGAACTGCTTTTCACTGCTACTGACCACTGCCAGTCAATGGAGTGGAAGGCCAAACATCAGTCAAAGGATAAACTGTCTTTTGGCTTTTCCCGGTTAGGGGTCACCAGAACGGAACTCAGGTCCGCTAACGATTCAAAGGATAAAGAAAAAAATACACATTTTGAAACAAGTACTTTAAATATACATTTCTGATGTTTCATCACCATCAAACCAAGGTATTAAGAACAATCATTTAGGATCATTTCCCATATTTGCCACAGAGAACGACATATATTAGCAAGCTCATTTACATGTACTCTAAAAGTGACATTTTTTTCAAGTCACATTGAAATTCAACAGAAACAAGTTACAAAAGTTGTCCTTTCTCATTTTCCAGTAAATGTCTAAATAACTGCGATGTTGGCAACAGTTAGGATACCCATGTACTCAAACAATATTAAACATCTTCACTGCTACTGGCTGCTGCTAGCACTCCTTTTTGGTATTTACTTCTTTGAAATCAAAGCCAATGTCAAGAGCCTATGGATGACTACATTTTCAAATGATTACAAATTAGGAGCAGTCATAGAATCTGCCACTGAGATTAATGCTCTGCAGGAAAGGCTTTCATATAGACAAATAATTTGTGTCAGAACCATGGACTAAAACTAAACACAAGAAATGCATAATAGTATCCTTAAGGAAGTCAATCACCCTTGGGGACTATCATATTGACAATGTACCCGTAAGAGTCAACCCAGCAGTCAGGAACTTGAAGACAAACATAGGCAGTAATCTAGCCTTTGACCATTATGTGCCTACAGTAGAGAGGAAATCATTGTATTTTGTGCAACATTTAACAAAGGCATGGTATCTAGGTCAAAGGAGGCATTGTTCCACTATATTTAGCATTAATCAGACTTATCCTTGAGTACAATGCCCCCTTTGGTATGCACCTAACCAGGCACATCCAATAACTGGAACATCCACAGAGTTTCTTCACTAAAAGAATACAGGACATAAGTAACATGTCCTATGCAGATCTCTTCAAAGCCCTCTCTCTGTATTCTGTCTCCTACAGACTTTTGAGGAGAGATCTATGCCTGGCATACAAGGCATTGCCAGACTCCACTCTGATAGACCTCCTGCATATCTTCAAAACCAGTAGCAGAATTACCCATTCTGAAGACTTAAACATTCCCCTGGATTCATTAAACTCCATGCAGGAATAGTGCTATTCCTGCATGGAGTGGATTGTGCCCATGTAGAGCAGCAGCACTCCTTGCATATTAATGAAGGCATGCTGCTGTATTCTCTACAGGGACACAAGCCATGTGCAAGCGCAGGGGGCATGGCTGAGCATTGCTCGCACAGTACACATGCACCCTTCACTCTAGAATTGCGGTACAGCAATTCTAAAGCAACTAATAGTGTCCACAGGCACTATTATCACAAGATAACAGTGTCCACGTACAAAATACAGAAGCACAGGCCCCCACAACATAGCTCTCAACTGCTCAGATTTTCACAGAATATCCAGAGTTTTCCCTTATATTTTTGGCCTTTCCCTCATAAAATTTCCTCTTGTCTGGCAAATCAGTGGGATGATCTAAGGACTGAAGTGACTAAATAGTGACATACATTTGAGTTGCATAACTTATATCCTTCAAAAATGTATGCAAACACAAACTGATGTATTCTAGCAGCTTTCTAAGTTTATAAGAGTAATGTTAAACATTTATTTCTTCTTTACCATCCCCAATAAAATTTAATTGTAGCTGAACAGATGTGCACATCATGCAGCTATGCATAGCATAGCTTAAACATTCGAAGGAGCTAAATAGAACTATACAGCCAAAACAGTCAAAGTGAAGTAGTGTAGTGGTTAGAGCTTTGCTTAGCATGTAGTCATTCATGGTTTTAGCCCCCATACAGCCTGTTTATTTTTATTTGTGAAAACAGCACTAAAAGAATATTTTTCCTAGAAATAGGTAGTGAATAATATATATTTATTAATCAGGGTAGTGTAGCATGTTCAAATGTGAGGTATTAGTGTAGTACAGATGTGAAACCTCCATGAAAACACAAGTGTCCCATGCTGTATAGCCACAAAAGAATGTAATGAAAACACATAAAATGATAATAATAATAATAATAATACTGGTAATAATGGTAATAATGATAGCCCATAAAATGAAAGCTGGCCAACGTTAAATTGTGCTCAGCTGTTCTTAGATGGAGTAAGCATTGCTTACATTTCTATGCTTAGCAATAATTAGCGTAGCTAAGTGGATTTGCACACTGGTAAGCAGTGCTTAGCAACTGCCCCTTTAAGCAATGCTTATCTTTGCTAAGTGGGTTTGCCCATTGCTTAGCTTAGCTTAGCAGATTCAAAACCATCCAGTCATGGGAAAGGGTAGGAAATCAGCCCTATTTTAACTGCACAGGTGGGAATACAGTTCATAACCAGATGTAGCTCCCCACCACAGGCACTATGGCTGGTGTTGTCGAAGCTGTGCACTTTTGGGCACAGTGCTGGGGCATTCAGGAGTCCGGGGTCATGGTTGGACTCCTAGTAGAAAACCATGATGGGAGACTGCTGCAGGACCAGTACCAGGGCTCCCAATACAAAGCAGAGGCCTGGGTCCGTCTCGCACTTGACCTCACCAGTGCCACTGGCATTCCTCGGACTGGTGAGCAGGACTGGCATCACTTTGCTGACTTAAAGCATAGGAAGAGGGAGCTCTTGGACAGGTGGGTCCAAGATGCATAGGCAGGGAATGTCCCAGCTGTGTGTAAGTATCAGTATCAATAAGTGTTTTCTATAGTCCAGCCTGTGTATGTGATGGATAGGTATACATAAATGTTTCTCTATCTCCTGTACACCTGCAGATGAGAGGGCCATGAACATGGATGCCCATACTAGCAGGCTGCTAAGGCTGCATCACAAGGCTGGCGAGTACAAATCTAGCTTGTAGTATTCATGGCAAATAAATGGAAAGGAGTTGAATGTCAACTGTCAGTATTTAAAAATGGGTATGTTTTTTACTGAATAAATGAGACATTAGCAGAGTAATAGTGATGTACAGGGTATATATAAATAAAAGTGTCGGCACCTGTCAATAAAAGTCAAAACCACAGACTGGTCATGTTTACTTTGGTATGTGTAGGTATGAATCAAAATCTGTACAGTTTTTGCACAGCAACTATAGCTCTGAAAACATTAAATAATCAAGGCTCATCTGACAAAGATTGTAGAGTTGTAAAACAGATTAACTATATTAAATGTTCCATACACCAAGATCTGATATCAGAATAGTAATGTAGTGTTAACCAGTGTTTTCCAGACTGTGCTATGTCAAAGTATGAATAAACAGTATAAGAAGTATCTGCCATGCATGAATGTCAGAATTACAAGGCCAGATTATACAACCAAGAGAGTATTAAGCAGAAAACAGTCAAATGAGAAACAGCAGTTTCTCAATAGCTTATTCTGATGAAACACAAACTTGATTTTCTTCTATGCACAAACAGGCATGGTTTGAATCTTGGGAGTGGTAGTAAGCTGTATGCATATTTTCACTCAGGAATATGTAAATATGTGTAGAAACAGTCAGGTAGTGTTAACAGAAATTGACTCCACAGGTCTGCCATATAAGAAAATGTATATCTTAGCTGTAAGAAGGCTGTAATTATACACAGTGTACAACACCCACTGTCCAACACCAAGGCTGCAAATGACAGCAACATAAGTACATACACCAAGTAGTCTCCTCCAGGAAATGTCCCTCAAGTGTCATGCTGTCACAGCTAGTGGTCACTGCTGCCCACACTCAGGGTGACCGATATAAATCATGGCAGATTATAGCAGCAACACACACACACACACTATGAGTGCACATATGTAACCCTAACAATGTGAATATGGGTAGAAACAGTCAGGTAGTGTTAGCAGAAACTTCCTCCACAGGTCTGCCAGATAAGAAGAGGTATAAAGTAGCTATAAGAAGGCTGTAATTATACACTGTGTACAAACATACCACTACCCAACCCAAGGCCACAGGGTGATGTAAAGTGAGGTAATACCTGGAGAGTAATGATAGAGCACAGTTGTGAGAAACTGAAGTTTATATAGTTGTTAATTGACATCTCTCTCTCCTCTACCCTATCTGCACCAATAATCTAAACACATAAATCGATGGGTATGTTTTTCATCAAATCTACTGTTGGGAAATGTGTCCTATTGTTCTACAAATATTTAAACGTTTGACTATTTATGTTCCCTGTTCAAATACTATCATTGGTGGCCTGTTGCTATCAGTGTAACCTGCATGCCATTATAATGCATACTGTGGTTCCATATATGCATGTGTTCTTTTTGCTATGCAATGGTTTCAAATCTGTTGTTCTGGGTTAATGTGAATCCCTATGCATGCTGTTATAACTAATCCTGGAATGTATTTTTTATGACTAACCAACATATGTTATAAACCTGCAACATCATAGCACGTCTGGGTAGGCCGATCCCAGCGGATTGCCTGTCCCACCTCAATTGGCCATGGCACCAGGCCCCAGCACATCTGGGACCCAACCTAGGACCTCCTCATATGCTGGTCCTGCACCACCTTTGGGTGGAACTGCCTCAGGTGCTGGGGCCCATCCCCCCAGGGAGCAGGCACAGACAGGATATTGTCACCCATTGTCAGGTCTGGGGATTGGTGCGTAGTGAGCTTTAAAAGGAGTTCAGAGATCTTCTACACCAGCTTGAGGGTCATATGGCGCATCTTGAGGGTCAGTCTGCCCCTCCTGCTCAGCCCTCAGCACAGCCACCTTTGGGGCCATGAAGTTGCAGTGGTGACTGCCCATGGGTGGGGACCTCAGTCCCACAGTATCCATTTAGTGGCTCATGGGAATCCAATTCTCAACCAACCTTCCCTGTGCAATGTGTTTACCTCCCACACGTGTCATATACCACCCCTGTTTGCTGTCTTATCTGTCTTCCTACCCAACCTACCTCCCCAAATATACCTACTATCCTTCTCCAACATCCCATTCCCACCGTATTAAAAAAAAAAAAAAAAAAAAAAAGGCTATCTGTTCCCACAAAAAATGTCGCCCCATACATAGCTGTCCATTTCGAACATGTGTCCACTGGACAAGAAATCTGTTCTTATTGGCTTAACAACACATTACTGTTGTCCTCAGTCCTCTCACAGGGGTTTGAGTATCCACATTCTCCTCCAAATTCTGTACAAATGCACAGCTGTTGCTGTATCAGAAATGGACAGCTATGGACCTTTCCTGCACGCATCCTGCAAATTCCTAGCTATCTTTCATATTGTTTTTCCCTCTGCATGCCCCCTTTTTCACCACTTTCCTATCACCCCTTTTTTTCTTTTCTTTTAAAGTAATTAGCATGGGGGTAAGTGGGAGTAAGCAGCAGTGAACAAGTTTGCACTATGCTAAGCAATGCCTGCACACATTAAGCAGTTTCCCATTTAACTGTGTTGGCATCACTTACCATCATGCAAACCCGTGCAAACCAGCTTACAACTGCTTAAAACTGCTTAAATCACTCTGTTTCCATCAGCCTCTGTTCTGCCCAGCAACAAAATAAGCAGCTTTCCAGGTCTTGAACCCAGGACCCTATATACCATAGCAACTGCAATTTACCACTAAGCCATCTAAGCTGCAGAAATGACTGATGCTTTTTCAAAAATGCCATGCATTACAGCCACTGTACAATAGGGAAGAGACACTGTGAAATCAGGAGTGATTGGTATCTACAAATATATGTATGAAAAGAAACATATACATATAATGAGAAAGAGATAGATGTGTATGGTGATATATATACATATATATATATATATATATATATATATATATATATATATATGTATAACAATATATAGATATATTACCAATAAATACTGAGGTGTATATATAATTATATATGTATGTATAAAAGTATATACACACATGTTTATATATATATATATATATATATATATATATATATATATATATGTGTGTGTGTGTGTGCATACATGTCTCAGAATGCTCATACAAACACATGCTGCTGATAGACCACCCATAACTGGGGCAGCATTTTACAGTCGGATACAAAAGGGACCCATGTCACTGACATCTGCCCCCCCCAGTCCAAATAATACGTAAGCAGTGCGCTTCTACAAAAACATGATAGGCATTACACAATGGCGAGACATACAACGATCTCTTAGCAAATAAACTAACATGACTGAAGATAATAAAGAGAAAAACAACCAGCTAGTAATTCACACAAGTTTATTATACTCTGATGTATTGGCCAAAGCCTTCAAGGAGTAAAACATTACAAGAAACACTTGCCTTACATACAAGAAGTAATTAACACTTATAATTACATATTTAGATACACAGCCTCCAATTACACTCCTCATTTAACCCCTAGGGGATAAAGTATCACATTTATAGATATAAATTGATTCTGTACATAACAATTGTTCTTTTATTACTGTTTGATCAAACTGAGAAAGAGACATTTTCATAAACAGTACCATGTAACCCACTACTGTCCCCATGGTGAGATTTATAAAAATGTACAGCTATAAAACTGTCTTCCTTCTTATTAGTAATATTTCTCACATTTTCTAACAGCCTAGTTTTAAAACACATCTTACTCTCACCCACATAAAATATGGTACAAGGGCAACTAAGAGCATTCTCTATACACCGACCTCTTGAATGTATGGAGTTCCACATGTTGTCCAGCCTTTGCCTCAGCAGGAATGACAGTGCTAAATAATGATAGACCATAACTATCAAACTCTTACTGCATGACATCTGGACAAAATCTGACATAATTGGGGAACATAGGCCCAAAAACATGGGCACACTTGGAATATTGCTGTTATACACTGAGAACGTTGCTAGTGTTACAGGGTTTGTTGTAACATATCTTTTCTGAGGGATGTGAAGGCAGAAACACAAGTGGATGTTAGCATTTACCGATTGCAATCACCAGAGTATGCTATTGATTTGCCAAGGACAACATCTGTCTGGGGAACAGACCAAACATAAACGACAAACCTCTGGCCATTATGTGGATAGTCCTACAGTTGACAACTATGCAGACACAGAACTTTGTCAGACTGAAACCCATGCAGAAGTAGCGTGTTCAGACAAACCCTGTTAAACTAGCAGTATTCAAATCATATAACAGCAATACGCACATTCTGCTCCTAAGTCTTGAACCTTCTCCACCATTTAGTTGGCTTGTCTCTACAAGTCTTGTTGTAAGAGGTATTAGCTCACACACCTCCAGGATGTCTTCCTCACAGGTAAGGGAAAGGGTCAATGCCCATATGGAGTACTCAGTTATAAGAGTGTGTTGCCATGATGATGGCTATTGGAATAACTACACAGCTGTTCTGCATGCAATTAGCAACTGGGGAACATCAACTGGTGGACAGGCCATCACATGGTCATGAGCATTACCTACAAAAGTCAAGGTGCCATTTATTCAAACCACCTCTGTCATAGACAGTAATACAATTTAAAACAGAAAGACTGCATACAGAAGAATTATTTGACCAAATCCACTTTAAAAAGAAAAGGTATATGAAACAAATAAGCATGTAATTGAATGCAGTAGGTGGTCTGTAATAATAGAAAATAGGATTTTGAAAGAATATGTCTCAACAAGACTTGCTGTACTGATGTACTGCTGAGCAGCACCAATGGCCATAGCATGTGGCTCTGTCTGCAGTGACATAGATCACAGCTCAGGCCCCTGACTCAACCCAGGAAAGGACAGCTGACATTTGCCAACTACTGCAGTGTCTGTCAAACACCCCTGACTGTGCCACTGCTAGGCCAGCTACTGGGACGTTGTACATATACTTATGTTACCTGTGACAATAACTATGATACACATTTTGTCTTGGAAATATAAAAGACCTGTACAGAGCATGTGCATAGTAAAGTACTGCTGCAGAAGTGTGTGTTGAAATGAATATGATAAAGTTAGTTCATACCATTCAACTGTACAGTCTTATAAGCACATGTGTGCCTGATATCCGTAGTCACTTACACATAGAGTCATGTTATGTTAGGCAGACCATTATCAAGTCTGTTAACAATGATACTGTAACATAATAGCTTAGATATGAATGTGGGACATCCTCCAGGTTAGCACTGTGATAGCAAAGACTACTGTGTAATCAACTTACTTATCTATGTATGTAAATAAGTTGTGCATGTTCTACTTGTGTGTAATATCAGTTTCAGTGCATACAACAGACATAAATGTTTACAGGTACTAGTTGTTGCATTGCCATGACAATGATATGGGTAGTAGAATAGGCATTTCACACTGAGCTAATCGGAGGAAGGGCACTGAGCCAACTAATCTGTGATATATAACACTAAGTATCCTCTTTTTTTATTTTTGCTTATATTTGCGAGTTATTTATAGCAATTTTATTGTCTGCATATATTTTTCTAGCTAGTTTCACTGTATGTGAGGTATTAACTAGAAATTTTCTACAATTGTTAAGCATCTGGTTGGGTTTGTTTGTTCTGATTTCCTGCTAAGGAGTGTATCATATAACTTGTTTGCAGTTAAAAGCATTCTCTAGAGTCTCCTTGCTCCTTTATCTGTTTAAACATTTCAGCTGTTTTTTTCTACCTAAGTAGTGTGGGTAGTGTAGCATTGTCCATATTTAGGCTTGTGTTTTGGGCCTAGTTGTTTATTAGTAGAGGCTGTGTGTCTGAGCGCATGTTCCAGGCCATTATAGTTTAGCCAAAGCCAGTATAGCATTTCAGTGAGAGTGAATTGTTTATGGTCATTGGCTGATTGGAGTTACCTGGACTACGGCTTGAAGTACGCACCTCATTGGTTCTTTCAAGCCTTTTTTAAAGTTGTTTCAGGTTTCAACTTTGTTACTTAAGAAGTTAACTTGTGAGTGTTTAAGCCATTTCACACTAAGCTAATCGGAGGAAGGGCACTGAGCCAACTAATCTGCGATATATAACATTAAGTATCCTGTTTTTTTGGTTATTTTTACAAGTTATTTATAGCACTTTTATTGTCTGCATATACTTTTCTAGCTAGTTTCACTGTGTGTGAGGTATTAACTAGAAATGTTCTGAAATTGTTAAACATCTGGTTGGGTTTGTTTGTTCTGATTTCCTGCTAAGGAGTATATCATATAGCATATATGATTATCAGGTTGTAATCAGAGAAGTGTGCAACTGTGTTATGACCCACTGTCCATGCCTAACATACAAAAATGAGACCATAAAAAATCTTTTCAAAACATTTCTCAACTTGAATGTGACCCATAACCTGACAAACAAACAAATCTGTTAGGGGAGAAAATATAAAACAGAAAAAATTTACTATAAACTGGTTGCATACATGTGCACACACATAAACCACTACTTGCTTGTTGCAGCTCTTGCAGTAATCACAGCATTCTCTTTTTGGATACACACATGTCATCAATTAAGAAGACTTTGATTAACACCAGATAATGTTCAACTGCCTAGTAGGATTTATTTGACATTTACCCAGTTGCCTGCTACAGCAAAAGACATGTTTGGCAGAGAGCTTACAAAGCATTGAAGGAATCTCATTGTGGAAATGTATCAGTCAGGAGAAGAGGAGAAAGTGTCCACAACATTGGTTATACCATGGAATACAGTGCAGACAGTCCTCAGACAGTGGAGAAGATATGGGACAAGAGTGACACTGCAAACACCTGGATGTCCATCCCAAATGGATGACATGACAAGATGACAACTGGCCATGGAGGCTACCATGGTACCCACAGCAACACTGAATGAGCTGTAGGAATGCCTGCCAAGTATTGGGTGTGTACCACATGTTGCAACAATCTTCTGTATTCCCCATATGTCTGACCTATGGGGTAGGGTTGCTAGATGGAAGCCTTTTCTTACACAGAAAAATGTCCAGGGCTAGACAAACATTGCCAAACACTACATCAGGTCTCCAAAAATGCATGTGTGATAATGTGTCTTGGTCTTATGACACCAACGTTGAACCTTTTGCCCACAATTCCAAGAAGTATGTTTGGTCCAAAACAACACTTTGCATCACCAAAAGAACACCATCTCTCTGGTGAAGCATGGTGGTGGCAGTATCATTCTGTAGGGTTGCTTTTCAAAAGCTGGAACTGGGCCTCTACTCAAGATGGATGGAATTATGAACAGTTCCAGATACCAACCATTTTTGTCCCCAAACCTTCAGTCATCTGCTAGAAAGCTGAAGATGAAGAGATATTTTACCTGTAAACATGACAATGACCCCAAGCATACATCCAGATCGACAAAGGAATGGCTTCACCAGATGAAAATTACAGTTTGGGAATGTGCCAGCCAGTGGCCAGACCTACATCCAATAAAAAATCTGAGGGTTGTCCTGAATAGGGCTGTGCACAAGAGATGCCCTCACAAATTGACATATTTGTAGTGCTGTTGCAAAGAAGACTGGGCAACTATTACCAAGTAAAGATGTTCCATGATGATAGACTCCGACCTGAGATGACTGAATGCTGTCATTACCTCAACAGGTACTTCCACAAAGTATCTGTTTAAGGGTGTGCACACTCATGCAACCAGCTTATTGTACTGATTTCAATTTGTATATGTTTTCCCACAACAGATCATTATGTTTTCAATGGAATTGTACAGGCTATAGGTCACATTAAAGGTAGGAATTTTTTTGAAATGAGTTATTGTGGTGTCAAGTTACAATAGCACAAAGACCAGGCATTGTAACAGGGGTGTGTACATTTATATATCCACTGTAACTGTATGGACTCAGCAATACCTAACCTGTAAAACCCACCTCCACTAAAGTATAGTAATCCTCTTTGGTGGACAGCAGCAATACACAAACCACATTATACGTTGCTATATTGCTGTGCAGGGCCACATAGGTGCAGACAACAACTTGGAAGCATGTCTACCTCTATCAAAACAAGCATGTAAGGTCTAAGGTCACAGATGACTCCCTGTAAGGCTAACTATGAATACAAATAACACATATCCACACTGCCAAGGCCAGTCACAAGGGTGTCTTCACATATGTTGTCAGTCTCAGAGGCAACAACACACTTCACCCTGTACTGATGTTAAATCACACCTCATACACACATGTCATGGCTATAGGCAACCTGCATCAGACAGGTTAGGTGTGAACATCACCTCCCTGTCCCCCCATCCCTATAGAGAGATATGCACATCAACTGCACCCCTCCAGTCATCAGTGGTGAGCAGGTACATATTGCCTACTGAAAAACAACAGAAAGTCTCCATGGTGCCTGATAACATCCCTGTTTGCATTCTACATGAACTCGGGCATGTGCTCACAGTTCCATAACACACTGTAGTCAAACACAGCCTCGGCAACATCCACACCCAATCCTCATGGAAGATGGCCACTGTCATCCCTCTACACAAAAATGAATGGGAATAGAGGTTTATGCAATTAACTGTCCATCATTAGGGGAATATGTCACATCAGGGCCAGACTGCAATACAAGCTAATATTGTGCTGATACATTACAGGGGTATGGTGTAGCTGTGAATGATGGCAAAAAATATCCACTGTTGATGTGCAATTTCTGTCCATACTGTTGACAACTGTATGAGGTGTTATGATGCGTTTCACTGTTTATGTCTTCCAGATGGGATGCAACACCCCTGCAATATACCCTACAGTGCAGCAAGAAACATTTGAAATAATTGACACCATTGTCAACCATTATGAAGCCATGTTTGGCCATACTCAGGAACATCTTTGGGAGCGGACTGCCCTGTGGAATGACCTAGTCCACAGAATAAATTATGTTGGCCTGCACGCAAGAACCTATCAGCAGACCCAGCGAAGGGCTGCTGCCATAGCCAGAGAAGTGCGAGCCACAGGTGTGGGCCCAGTCATGCAGGCCCCACTGACACACACAGAACAGCTCCTCAACAACCTTGGTGCACCCATCCCTGGCACACAACATATTGCTGAATCCAGCATTGTGGATGTGGTTGCCCCCCACACAATGGATGAGGACCGTGCAGGTAAGGCCCTAGTACACATTACCAGAGTACTTTAACATACATACTTGTATCTGTAGAGTATCTACATGCATATGCCAGATAAGATAGTAGTTGTGGACAGGGTTTGGTAATGCACATAAGTGCATATCTATGGTGATGGGCAGCATATTTCGTAGTACTGGGGTTTGTATCTGTTGAGTATCTACATCCATATGTCAGATAAGATAATAGGTGTGGACGAGGTTTGGTAATGCACATAAGTGCACATCTATGGTGGTGGACTGCATATTTCATATTATTGGGGGTTGTACTGTTAATGTGCTCCACTTGAATACAATCAAGGGTATGCATTGGGCCAGACAACGACCAGAATTAACACCAATAGTAAACGACCAGTGTGACTTCCAACATCTGTGCACATGAGCTGCCTTTGCCAGCTGATGTGTTGGGGGACCTTTGCAGGGAAGACTGTCCAAATAATGCCAATTCAAGATTTACCATGCTGATACTCCCCTTCCTAGGAAGAGTGACTGCTGTAGTTCACTTAACAGGAGTTTCAAAAAAGCATTGGTTTAAGGGTGTCTACACCTATGCAACCACTGTATTGTACACATCTCACTCAGTATATTTCACAACTACCACATTTGTTTGTTTCTCAATTGGATTGCACAAGTCATATGTCACATTTAAGGTGGGTAATGTTTTTGAATGGAGTATTGTGGTCTCATTTTATATGATACAAGAGCCTGCCATGTTACCAGGGATGTGCACACTTATCATATCCACATTAAGCTTAGAAGGTTGTTGGTGTAATAGGATTTGTTTGAGTATACATTCACTGTTGGTTATGAGGTCTGCAAATCAAATGTATGTCATTAATTAGTGACACCAATTCTCATATGATCCCAGTTATGTGTCAGACAAATGAATAGGGGTTGTGAGGAACAGAGCAAACATATGTGCCAGACATCTACACATTCCTCATTCCTGATTTGTACAGTTGTGAGGTATGGTCTACAGTAGTCACCACTGTGCTATACAGGTGAACAGCAATAATGTGTACATGAGTGCAGTATGTGCTAGGGGAATGGACATCATCTACTGATAGTGCTCATGCATCCCAGAGATGTATATTGTTACTAATAAGGATTGAGAATGGCTGCAATGCATGATGATGAGGGCTGTGAGTCATGCATGTCACATTTTGTGTAATGTGGGGTCTGTGTAATAGTGTTGTGCCACATCACCTGTAAGTGTCTGTCTGCATGTCTGTCAGTGTGTCTGTGTGGATGGCAGCCAAATATAATGTACAGGTATTAATTTACATTTATTGTCTTCCCCTCACAGGTGGCAATGGGGGTCAGGATCCCTCCTGCTTGAGAACTGATGCCAGTGTCTCTGCAGACTCTGACATTGATAATAGCCATAGTGAGGCACAGATGGGGTTGTCAGGGGGTAAATCTGTGCCATTGGTTGGCATCCCACTGTTGTCCACCCCATCCCCGCACATAGTCACAATGCCCGCACATACCCCAACACCAGTAGTCATAGATGATGGACAGTTGGTGGGTGGTGGCATGGGACAGGCAAGTGTGGTGAATATGGTAAGTGTGTCTGTAGACACAAGCCATAGCCAGATAACAGGTGAGGTCCCACACAGGCAGACAGGCAGGGTGCTCTACAGGGGACTGCTGCCTGTCATGCCCCTGTCACAAGTGCCACAGCAAGTGTCACCAGATGCATGTTTTGGACCATCATGGAGGCACCGTCATGTAGTGAACATAGCACAAGACAGCTTGTCAGGGTCGTGAATGCCACTCTTCCTGCTATGTGTGACAACCTCCATGATCATGCTGATGCCTACCGTTATTATGCTGAGGTCATAGATAGACAGTTGGGTGAGATGGTGGGATTCCTTGACCATGAAATGTCAATCCTTGAACATGGACTGCCTGTGGTAGAGCATGTGGTGGGAGTTGTCCCTCAGCCATGTGGACATAGGACAGCAGCATGAACAGCTGAAGTTCCATGTGACCGTGAAGCTTCTTGCTCCAATAGTGGCAGTACCGGCAGCATGACTGCCAGGGGGTCAGTGACCAGGCCACAATGCAGTAGGCCATGGGCACATGGTCCTGGCCGGTCCCAATAGGGACACGGTTCCAGCAGACAGTGGTCACCATCGGGGAGGAGTACTGCATTTGGCCTTTTGCCTGGTCATGCCAGTGGGTCCCCTAGCAGGCCCAGTTCCTATGTCCATGGGCGGAGACAGTGAACTGCACATCCTGCCATGTATGGTCCACAGCTGTCCAACATACCTCTGTGTAGGGCAGCCACATGGTGTGACTGTGAGCATCCATACACACATCATCATCACAGCCAGGTCACCTCCAGACTTACACATACCACCTCTGCACGGTGGTCCATTTAATGAACAAACCCTAAACACACACACATGATGTCAACCAAATGGCCCAGCCTAGGCCTCTGGCAAACCCACACCACACCATGTGCATATGATGATACCTGTGCCACATCCCTGTCATCCATACCATTGATACAGGGATATGCTAATATGGGTCTGATGCACAGGGTAAATTAAGTACAGTTTAGCAATATAATGCTGTGTAAAGTGTTGTCAGCCAGCATGTTTAATGGTTACATGTCAGAGTGTATAGCTGTCCAGCTATGATGCATTACTGTTGTTATTAACACTGAGAGAATGTGGTCTGAATGATGTATTCTGTTTGTCTTCTAGGTGTCTGTGTGTCAGCAGGATGTGGCCCTGCAGACATTATCTACAAGGAGTATAGCAGTGTGGTAACACATTGAGTGTGTCATATCCAGGGTAGAGCTGTACACAATTAACAGGTCTGTATAACAGTTTTTGCATGTGCCATGTAGCTTATAGGGCTGAGGGATGTATACAGGTATGGTGTATGGTGGCTGACATCCGCAGCACTTGTAATGTGGACAATGGTAAGTGTAGTGGGTGGAACACACCTCAGATTTGTAAATCCCACACATGCAGAGGGTATTGTGTTGACCCAACACACAGAGAATACTGCTCACACACATACACACACACACACACACACACACACACACACACACACACACACACACACACACACACACTCGCACACATGCACACACACATACACACACACACACACACACACACACACACACACACACACACACACACACACACACACTTGCCAGGACTGAGATTCATACAATCATGTGTTCACAGGTGTGTAACAGGCTAATGGGCATGGAGCCATGACAAGCTTAGCCCATGGGAGTGCCATGGCATCATGCGACTTGACATTTTTTCACAGTGTGTCTATTGATCATTGCCACATGAGTGATGGCCACAGTGACAGTTAAATTCCCCATCCACTCATCCAGATTTCTCTTGAAGAGAGCCATTGAGGTGCTCTGACATGTATGCAACATATATTGCATTACATGTCCACTCGCTGGGTTATGTACCTGCCCCTCCAGCATGTCTTGCTGATTGTGGTAATGAGGTTGAGGTATCATGGCATGTGGTGCATACAGATCAGATTTTCACTAGATATGGCATTCCTAACACAGCTAGCCACACATGGCATTGTCAGTCAAGCATGGATTGCCTGTCAGTACCCAAGATGTGGCCAAGAATACTTGGAGGTATTGCACTCTGTCCATGTAGGACAGTTGTTTGCAGGCTAGGGTCCTATTTGTGAGGTGCACTTGCAACCTCTATAGTTGTTGCAGGTGTCTAGTGAGCTATATGGCAAATGGGCCATTGTACTTGCTGGTTGGCCTAATGAGGAGAGAGTAGAGGGAGACATTGACCTGTTCTTTACTGGATGACGCACCTTTATGAGATGTGCCACACAGAAGTTATTTCTGTCCACAGTAGCAATTTGGTGGCAAGAGAGGTCACTGTCAGCCTGTGTTCCTAGGTCTGTTATATGGACTTCTGTGTCCATTGGACTACCAGCAATGTGTTAATTCATGGTAAACATATTGATTCCACATAGGATTGTGACACATTTCTTTCCATTCAGCCTAAGACCAGTGTTCTGACAACAGTTGGATGTCTTAGTGGGGCCTTTATGCAGGATTTCAACATGATATGGGGATGTACACATAGCACCCACCTTGCAATTGTCTACAAACATTGTCAGCCAAGGTCCCTTCATGTTGTTCTGGATGTCAGAGGCATACATGACAAACATAAGGGGACCCATGACCACACTCTGTGGTAATCCACTCATGACTTGTTGGCAGTCTGACATGGAGTCTGCTACCTTCACACCGTGGGTCCCATGTATGAACCAGTTTGCAATCCACCAAGTGACATAAGGGGTTGATGCCTAGATGGCTGTGTTTGTCTATAATTCCTGAGTGGGGAATGGTATCACAGGATTAGAAGACCGGTCTATCTTGTTTTTGCGTCCATACTGTTACATAGTTATTTCACATGGCACACAGCTTATAGGGCTACAGGGTGTCCACAGCTACCACTACAGTAGTTGCAACAGTGGGCCCTGTACAATGGAATTTGGATGTGTACTGTGTGCGACAATTTTGCAAAAGACATCCCCCCAATGGATATGCTACACAACAAAACACATACACACACACACACACACACACACACACACACACACACACACACACACACACACACACGCGCACACACACTCACACGCACACACAGACATACAAACTTGCCAGTATTGAGATTAGAACCCCTGCCTGTCTAGTTATTTGTACTATAGTGGTACACAGTTAATGGGCTAACAACTGGACAAAGGTGCTGATAGCTGCACAGCTGAGGTAAAGTATTACAGGTGGCAGAAAGTCTGCCTTCAGTTTTTCCCTTACATCTTGCTACTTCTTTCTGTCTTGCACTTCAAATAGCACAATAGCTTTGCACTTCAACAGGTCATTGTATCAATAAGTGTAGCACACCTGGGAGGCATCAGTAATACTCGTTCCTCACAGAGTTAACCCCAGTGCTTAGTAGTTATGACCACCCCTCCTGGCATGATTGAAGTGCAGTTTTATGTGCTTTCACCCATTAACCTGGTGCACTTGTCCATTCTGGAGCACTGTTGCATCTGCCTCATGTACACAGACAACCCTCACTGAACTCCAAACACTCAGACCTGCGAGAGTTACCTCTGTATCACCAAATGTAGAAAGATGCACTCTCCAGTGAAGACTGCACTAGCTGGTCAAGAGGATAAGGTCAACATCTGCACCACACTATGTGGAACACATAGTTCAACACAACCTCCACTATGACAGCCCTAAGATACACTGAAAAAACATATGACAGTAAGGCACTGCATGCAGCCTACCTTGATCTGGCCAAGGCTTTTTTTACCATTTCCCAGTCAGACATTATTGCTAAACCTAGCAAACTAAGCTTCAACCCCTATATCAGTGGGTGGGTTGCAAACTGGTTCATAGAACACTGTGTGACAGTGGCAAAATCCAAGTCAGATTGGCAAGCAGTCACAAGTGGAGTCCCACATGGATCAGTACTGGGTAGTGTTCTGTCCAGCATTTACTTCTCAGGAGTCCAGCCCAACACAGAGGAACTCTGGCTGACCAAGTTCACAGAATACTGCAAGCTGGCAGCTATCATTAACTCCACATGTGATGCAGACATTTTACAGAAAGGTCTTACTGAGACCAATGCGTGGTGTGGAAACCATGGCCAGAAGCTTAACACTACAAAATGCGTTATCATCCCCTTTAGTAAAATACTCATTTCCCAGTAAGTATCACATCGATGGGAGCCCAATGAACACTGTAGGCAGTATAAGAGATCTGGGGACACAGGTTGACAACAGCTTGTCCTTCAACCAGCACATTGCCACTGTGGTCAGGAAGTCCTTCAATATGGCACATTGCATTACCAAGGGTTTTGTATCCACGAAGACAGAGGTAATGATCTATGTCTACTGTTCCCTCATTAGACCACTCATCAGGCATTCTGGCCCATTTGCCATGTGCCTCAGTAGACACCTGCAACAGTTGGAAAGGCCACAGAAGCACCTTACAAAGAGGTTCCTAGGCATTAAACACACATCCTGCACAGACAGATGCGGAAGATTCCAGATATTCTGTGTCGTATCACCTAGTTTGACGCTATCTGTGCTTGACTTCAGTGGTGGCTGGTGACTTCAAATCTTAGGGGGCTGCAGGAGACAGTTGAATGGGTGGGACCAAAGGGAAGGGGTGTGACCAACTAGAAATGGTTGGAGCTATGCTCAAAATCACAAAAACTGGGACTTTTATTAAATATGCTGCCCTGGGTACCAAACCATCATTCTGAGAGTCCAATCAAGACAAACTCAAGTATAAAAAACCAAGCAGCACTCAACTCAAACCACTTCTCCTTGCACTACAGTTCTAATTATAATTTATATTCAGCTTTATAAAAGTGCCAAGTAACATGCTGAAAGTAGCAATCTCTGTGATACCCCCACTTGTAAAAATGTTTCTTATCCAAAACAAAATTGCTGCCTGACAACAACTATCTGCTTGTTTTATGGGGAAAACATGATCAAAATGAAAAATATACAGCAAACAAGAAACAAGCTCAAGATAAATTGCTTAAAGGATTACCATGCAGGTTATGGACCACACATGATAGACTGGCATTCTGTTTAGTTTACTGGTAAAGTCTGCAAAGATGACTGAAAGTCTCCAGCAAATGTAGTGAGCTTCTGAAAATACTATAATTCTGTCCTTTATTATAAATATTGTCATATTCATTTCAATCTAAGGCTTATACATTATCTAGTTATGTAAATATTATCTGCATGGCAACAACAAAAAGTCTTTCAGTGTTGGTAATTCTTTAACAGTATGCTTATTAAAGCTTACTTGCATCTTACAATCTCAGACAAGCTTACCTGATGGTAAATAAAGCATTGCTACTTAAACACAGAGCAACAGGCATTGCAACAACATGCATTTTCTGAATATATATAAATATGACAGAAGCCCAGAACATTCTGCAAAATCAAGGACAGATGAAAAGCTACTGTAGTACTTGTGTCTACCTTGGATGGAGGAAAACTCTGCACACTTACACTGCATAACTGCTCCTTGCCTTGCTTGGACACATCAAGAGTAACTACATAGAGGAGTGGGTTGCAACAAGCATGTCACAATTTGAAATGTTGCTGGCTGATGGTGATGGTCCTGACATATTTGTCATACCTCTCAACCTCAGAGCAAGAAATCTGGACAAATCCATAAATAGAAATGGAACAAAGGCCCAAGCATAAGGACAATTTTTAAATATTGCTCTTATAAACTTAGAAAGATAATAGAATAGTAGGTCTTCCATTAGTATGAATTTTCTGAAGAGTATGAAATCTGAAACTCAAATGTCTGTCATTATTTTCTAACTTCAATCTTTAATGATATGCCAGTAATTTTACAGAAAACCAGAATTTTATGAAAAATGGACCAAAATGTGATGCAAAAATATAAAATAGCCACACAATGCAGCTAGGAACCTGTCAAAGAAGGGACATTTTTAAATATTAGTACTGTTAAGTTGAGCAGCTGACAAAATAAGAGAATCTATATGCATTTCTAAAATAAAAGTAATCTATAACTCTGATCATTGCAATTATTTCTTAATTGTAAACTTTCCACATTTTCTTCCAAAATTGTCATTTTGCGGAGGGATTATTAAGGGGAGAGCAACATTTTGACCCAAAGTCGGGAACAGTTGTGAGATCTAGAAAAAAGCAAGTTATTTGCACATACCTCTCAACCTCTTAATCCAGGAAATCTGGACAAGGTCAGCTAAACTGGGGGAACATACAGACAGTACTAAAATTGTTATTCTATATACTTAGACAGTTGATAGAACAGGTCTTGCTTTAGCATGCATTTTTCTGAAGGGTATGAAGTCTGAAACTCAATGTGTGTCATTATTTAGTGATTAAATTCCTAAATGATTTGCCAGAAAACCACACATTTTATTAGGAACAAACCAAAAATAAGAAACAAAAATCTATTCATTCTGTGAAAATCTGGACAGTTGGGAGGTGTTATTCAGCTGTGAGTTTGATGCCCTTCCCCCTCACAAAATCATGGCCAAATGGGGCCTCCCTCTGCAGCCATTCCAATGTCCCATTACCAGGCTATTTCACCCCATTTACCATAAACACTGTAATGTGCATGCTGATTTACTTCTACAATGATGTGGATTTCATCTAAAAGTTTTATTTTACATTTTACAGCACAAACACTAATAGACATCTGCTAAACAAAGCAATGCAGTTTCACAATGAAAATATACTTAGGATTAAAACTTCTCTGCCCTTGAAGCTAACATTCATTGCAACAGCATTGAAACCCACATTCAAAGAAAATACATCTGGCCAGTAGCAGATAAAGATTAACTTTGAAAAAAATACAAACAACAGTCACCTGACTTCAAACAGGATAAAATTACAAACACAAGTACTGAAACCGGTAGAGTAAACTGTTTATTTGCAGGTCGAACTGTTTGTAATTTTATAAAGATTAACTTTGGGCTATTTTCAAATCATAGGCCCCTTGCACATGAAGCATACATGTTTTCTTTGATACACCTTCCTGATTGTATTAAATTATATTCCTTATATAATACAGTACAGTTGTTACAGGGAATTTTAAATGTATTGTTTGGAACATTTTTTAAATATACAGTACAGTTGTTACAGGGCATTTTAAATGTATTGTTTTGAACATTTTTCCAGTAAACAATGAAAAAATGCATGCACCAATAATGACAAAACTACCCAATTCAGAACATTTCCATCATAAAAGTCTAATAAGACTTCTAGAATCCACCAGTATCAGTAAATATGCACAATCTCTGCAGAAATAAAGTCATCTAAATAATTCCACATTAAAGAGATCTGTAACTAATGAAGAGGTTGCTGTTAGCAACCAACTTTATATTTCATTGGTTCATAGGTTCATAGGGAGGTACTATGCTATCAGCCTAAGGGCCCACATAAGCCTAACCAACAAGGCTCCCTGGCTTACACCACCCAATAAAGTTATTTTCCTGTGCCACTGTCGAGCAGAGACAGAGACGTGATCCCCGGGGTGTATTTCTTATTTCCCATCCACTCATCAAGATTTTTCTTGAAGAGTGCTAATGAAGAACTTTGCTTGACATAGATGGGTAGCCTCTTCCAGAGTATGGGAAGTCTCTGCGACAGGAATCTGTCCCTCTCCAGCATGTCCTGTTTATTGTGTTGACAAGGTTTAGGTCCCTAGAGCATGTAGCTCAGAGGGATTGGGATTTCTTTAGGTGTAGCATGTCCAACAGCTCTGGGTTTGATATAGCTTTATATGTTAGGCAGAGATCACCTCGGAGTAGGTGATATGCTACGGAGGAAAGCTGGAGTTTTTTGAGGCGGTCAGTGTAGGGCATTTGTTTGAGGCCAGTAATCCTCTTTGGGAGGTACTTCTGTTGCCTTTCCAGCTGCTGCAGATGTCTTGTGAGGTACATTTCAAAAGGGGCATTATACTCTATAATGGGTCTAATGAGTATCAAGTAGAGGGGAACAATGACCTCTTTTTTCCTGGATGAGAACTCTTTTATGATGAGGTGTGCCACATAGAAGGACTTCTTGACTACTGTGGAAATTTGACTATCAAAGGAGAGACTACTGTCCACCTGGGTACCAAGGGTCTCTTATCACACATTCGGTGTTAAGTAGATTGCTGCCTCTGTGGCAGTTCATGGGTACAGAGTTTTTACCAAAGGGGATGACACTGCACTTTTTGGCACTGAGCTTGAGGCCATGGCTCTGACAAGAGGCATCTGTCTCAGCGAGGCCCTTCTGTAGGATGTCCACATCATTTGGGGACTTGACTATGGTTCCTAGTTTGCAGTCATCTGCAAACTTCGTTAGCCAGAGGACGTCTGTGTTAGCCTGTACTTCAGAGAAGTAGATACCAGATAGGAGAGGTCCCAGGATGGAACCCTGTGGTACTCCACCTGTCACTGCTTTGAGGTCAGATTTGAAGTCTGCAACTTTTACAGTATGGGTTCTGTCAGTGAGCCAGTTGGCAACCCATCTTGTGATGTAGGGATTTATACCTAGTTTAGTGAGTTTAGCTATAATTCCAGAATGGGGGATGGTGTCGAAAGCCTTGGCAATGTCAAGATAGGCTGTGTGAACCACCTTACCCTTATCTACAGCTTTGGTGACTGCCTCAAAGAAATCAATCAGGTTCAGGAGGCATGATCTGCCTTTCACAAACCTGAACTGGGTGGGATCCAAAGTTTGGAGGTTACCAATGTCTTTGTTTATGAATTCCATGATGATACGTTCCATGGCCTTACAGACCAGGCTCGTCAGGCTAATAGGTTGATAAGTCCCGGGATCAGAGGTGGCTCCCCCTTTGTAAAGTTGGATAACTGTTGCTGTGGTCCATTCAGTGGGCACAAAGCCTGATGCGAGATTATTATTGAATATGGTGCTTAAGTGGGGAGCCAGTTTGTTCTGAAGTTCGTGTAAAATGCAGCCTGGGATGTTGTCGTCCCATGGATGCTGTAGTGCAGCATTTACCTGCATAGTTGTGATTACAGGGACTCTGCATTCTTCCTGTATAGATATGAGTCCTTTAGGGGGTGGGGGCGGTAAAGTTAGCACTGAACCTATCTGCCAGGATGTTGGCAATATCAGTTGGTTCTGTAATTTTTATGCCTTTGTGCTGTAACTCAGAGCAGATCTGGGTGTTGCCATCAAGATTCTTGACATAGCTATAGAATGATTTGTGGTTGTCCTTAGAGTTAGTGGCAATTTTGTTTTCATAGCTAGCTTTGGAGGATCTTATAAGGGATCTCAGCTTCTTACTGAGGCTGACCAGGGAGCTCCTCCACTCATGGGATTTTACTCTCTTTTGTAACAGTTTCTTCCTTCTGTCGTACAGCTTGTTTATGGCAGGGGACCACCAGATTGGCTTCCTTTTTTGGAGGATAGCATCTTGGTTCTGTTTGGGATAGCACGATCCATGCACTTGTGTAAGTGCTTATAGAGTGCATTTGTGTAGGATTCAGCAGTTGTAACTGTATTGTCCATCTGCATGGGTGTCATGAAGTTTACCACTTGTGTTTTAAGAAGCGTGAAGTTGGCTTTGGAGAAATATTTTACCGTGGTTTCCTTAATGGGGGGCGGGGGTGGGATGTGGATATCAAGGGTGATTAGCTTATGGTTGGATCGGACCAATGAGGAGTTGACTTCAGGTATGGAACACCGGTCACTCATGTTGGTAATGACTAGATCTAAGATATTGTTGCCTCTGGTGGGGATGTGGATAAGTTGATCCAGGGCATTGGAGTTTATGAATTCCAGAAAGCATTGAGCTAAGGAGTTGGTACATGAGTAGTTTTCCCAGTTAATGGTGGGGTAGTTGAAGTCGCCCATTATTAGGGTGTTTGGTTGAACCCTAATATTTTCCAGTACATCAAGAAAAGAGGAGTGGGAATCTTGGGGCATGGTGGGGGATCTGTAGCAAGCTACAATTTGGATTGCAGTTTTGCCCAGAGTTAGTTGCACTTGGATAACTTCGGATGCATTATGCTGAACAACTAGCCTGGAGGTGTGGATATCATTAATGAATATGGTCACACCTCCACCTTTGGTGTTTCCATCCAGGTTACATGGCCGAAAAGTGTGGTATGAGTTATAGCCTGGTAGTGCAGGGGTGCTCTCTGGCGCCTTGAACCAAGTCTCAGTCACTGCACAGATCCATTTTAAGGAGTGCCTCGAGTGAGTGCATTTTGAGATTTAGACTTCTAGCATTGAGTAGAATTACCCTCAGTTTTTGCTTGCCTGTTCCTGTTACGGTGGTGAATTTGTTATTTGAATCTTGCCTGAAAAAGGCACTATAGGGGCAGCAAGAGCTTTAGCCAGTATCCTGAATCCCAGGGGTGACAGGTGCAGGCCATCTGTGGCAAAGCATCGTGGTCTGTCGACCATGTTATCCCAAGCTGACAAATACTGGATCCCCTTAGAATGACACCAGAAGCTTAGCCAATTGTTGAAGTCAATCATTTTGTCCTTGTACTGAGGTATCATTCGGGGTGATGGCAGAATGCTTCTCAGGGCTAGAGTCATACCTGCCTGGGCTACAAGATTGGAGAGCTCTTCCATGTCTCTTTTCATGTAGTCCAGGGAGGTATGTCTCAGGTCATTCACACCAACATGGAGAATGACAGAATCATATTTGTACTTGTTGTGGAGAGACCTGAGTGCGTGGGTTATGTGGCAGATCCTGGCACCCGACAGACAGATGACATTAACCTTCTCCTTGTTTAGCCTGGTGAGTGGGACATCAGTGTGCCTGACTTTAGAGTCACCTATGACTATTGTGTTGGGTACGTTGTTTTGCCTAATTGGCTGTGGTTGAGTGGCACACTGAGTCTGTAGGCTATTTGTCATTTGGGTTGTGTTGGGTTATGGAGGTTGCTTGCGTTTCTGCTTTGGAGGCCTCTGTTGCTTAGACAGATTATTACTGAGAGCCTCCGCGAATGTTTTTGTGTGATGTTTCATCTACAAATAAAGTGCCTGCTGCCTTTGAGGAATAAGTTGCCCATGTTACATTAAAAAAAATGATAAGCTACTAATACTGCAATAGGGAATGGATGGCAAACTGATAACAGGTTGATAGTTATTAGGTATCTCCGCCAAAGAGGACATTCTCAAGACTGCAGCATCCACTCCCTTTAAAAGTACAACACAGTATAGTAATACATCTGGATTCTGTGGGAGTAGAACCCACAGTTTTCTGCATCAAAAGCAAGTACACTACCTGTTGTGCTATTAGCAATGCAAGCTGGCTCAGCATAAGCAGCACTAAACTTCTCTTCCCTTGAAGCTCTTAGCTTCTTGTAAAATCCACTCGACACTCAACTGTATCTCTCAACATTGCAGCAAATGAGCAGAAGAAATCTGGAAAAAGACAAAATTTATTGAGGGGGATGGGACAAAAGCCAAAAAACCTGGGACACATTTTAAACATTGTTTGTATAACCTTGGAAAGTTGCTAGAATGGTAACCACAAACCACAGCTCACAAAAACAAATAGTCCACAATGCTGGCTCCAGTAAAGGCTGCCCCTCCTGCTATTCCCCTTTTCAGGGGAACTAGTAATTCCAAAATTTCACAAGAAAACTCCAAACTTGAAGCTCACAGTAAAATGCTGATTTATTTACACAAAGATACAATGTAAAGCACATCAAATAACTGGATTAAGTGCTTTCATCTCCCCTCAGGAGACTTCATGAGAATCAACCTCAAAAGTGCTTTGACCCATATAAATAGTCTCATACACATCTCATTGGTTATCCAGTTAATTAATTAACTATTAAAGTGTATAGTGCACCAAAGCAATGATTTACATTCACACTATAAATATACGTTAAAAACAATAAAGTTCATAGTGAAACTTCCTAATTAAAAACATGTCATACTAAACAGTATAAATATAAGTTATAAAATGTTAAATTATAAAAATGTTAGAGTTATGTTGTGTAAGGGTGTAATGGTTTGCAAAACTGTAAAAACTTGCCTCAACACATTGTATGACAATAGCAGCATAATAACTAATTTAAGTGTTTATGAAACACTGTCATATAGACTACCTCAATATAAAAATATAAAAAGTATACACATCAAATTTATCACATCAAATGTAGTACTGTGTACCTGTTTAGTTAAAATAATATACTGCATTATAGTACAATGATATACAATAATTCATAAATCTGCTCTTTTGGGGATGGAGGCTACAAGTTTGAGGGCTGGGGTAATGGAGAAATGGTCATTTAACCCTGGGGTGTTGCATGCATCCAACCTCAGTTGCCATACCATTTCTCGGTACTCTAATCTAGTTTTCCAATCTCCCCTCCCCCTCACTCTGCCTCACCTCTTCCAACACCCAAAATGTGTAGTCAGCTTTTTCACAGGTTAAAAGGTGCCTACATAAAGCATTATTCTCATTTTTTCTATTCATATCATACATGTGTTCATATATGCGTTGTCTTAAATTGCGCTCAGTTTTCCCTACATAGTATGCCCAGCACACTAAACAATAAGCGAGATACACTACCCCTCTAGTATAACAACTGGAGTATCTCCTACTTTTAAGCTTATATGAAATGCTGGGCATACCTAAATCTTTGGAGCCTGCTATAAAAGGGCATTGGGAACATCTACCACATTTAAAGGTACCATGTTTGGGACTTGCCCCTTCTCTAGTATCTCCCTTTTTCTTCTCTAAAATGTCCTTTAAATTGTCATTCCTCTTATAACTATATCTAAGGGGTCTCTGAAAAAATCTACCTTCCTAGGCATTCTTTTAAACATATCCCATTTGTTTTTAATACTTTTTTAATCCACCCAATGTTAGAAAGGTGTGTTAGAATCAGGTATGGTAACTGTGGTGTAATTGATTCAGTGCCCACCAATTTCTTTCTAACACCAACTACTTCTCCACTAGTAAGCAGGGGTAGATAGATAGTCCCCCAGCCTTGTACAACAAAATTTTTAATGGGATTAATTAGACTATCCGGATACCCATTCTCCACAAACAGTGTGTGAACATAGTCAGTTTTATTTAAAAAATCTATTTTGTTAGATGTCATCCTTGCTATTCTAATCATCTGTCCCTTCACAATATTACACTTAAGAACATGTGGATGGTCACTGTCGTAGTGCAAGTAGGGGTTAGAGAAACACTCTTTTCTGTAACTCCCAGATGTAAAGGTATTATTAATATAACCCGTAGTTAACTTAACATCCAGGTAGTGAGACTCATTCAGTCCTATTTCATGAGTAAATTGTAACAATTCCATCATATGGTTCAAATAATCCATAAAAACAGGGATTAGATCACTAGTTCCTTTCCATAATATAAATATGTCATCCAGGAGCAGATAATAACCATAAATATATTTAGTGTATTGAGATGTAAACATAAACTGTTTTTCCCAGGATAATATAATAATATTAGCATACATGGGGGCACAGGAAGACCCCATGGCAACCCCATCGACTTGGTGGTATAATTCCCCTTGGCAATAAATGTAATTGTATTTTAGTAGCATCTCCATATTCTCCAATACTAACCAAAATCATCTGGTGATAAGAAAATGAACTCAACCAACATCTTCTCAAACCACTCCAATCCTATCTTGTGGGGTATCACAGAAAACAAATCTTTAACATCAATGGTTAAGAATATAATATTTTCATTGTATTCTGTAGTTCTAATTTTATTCAAAAAATCTCATGAATCAATGAGAATATGTGGCTACCTGGAGTAAATTTTGTTAAGTTTAGTATCCACAAAAATAGCTAACGGTTGTGTTTTTTGATCCCTGGGAGGTGACTATGGGCCTCAGGGGTGGATTTTCCACGCCTTTGTGTACTTTTGGGATCCCAAAAATAGCTGGTATAATAAGCTGTTGTACTCTCAGGAACTGGTACAACTGTATGTCAATAAGCCCCTGCATCAAATTGACTTCTAGTATTAAATCAATTTTCTTGTATGATATATTAAGTTCATTTCTAGATACTAGTACATACATATTTTCAGTATTCAAAATACCCAGCATTTTGGCTGTATAATCCCACTGTTCCATCAACACCACACCTCCCCCCTTGTCTGGTTTCATAACTCTAATTTTGTCATTATGACTCAGTTCCTTTAGTAATTTCCTTTCTTTTGGAGGCAGATTGGAATGGTCATACATATTTCTGCCATACCCTTTCTTAATTTGACTAGTTACACACATCTCAAACTTTTGTAAATCTTGTTGCAATGGTGGGTTAAAAATACTCCTCTTAGTCAACTTGGTACGCTTACTGGTTGTAGGACCATCTTTGAGTAGATGTTCCAGATTTAATTTCCTAGTAAATAGTTTTATGTCCAAGACTATCCCCGGGATTCATGAAGCTTGCGCCAGGCGCAGGCATAGCGTAGGCAGTCTAATGCCAAATATGGCCGCAGAGCGATTCAGGTACGATCTGATTCCACGTGCACTACCAGCATATGCCAGATCTGCGCAGCTCTTGGAGCATGTAAGCTAATCACCCCATGCGCAATAGTGCAGCATGCAAATGAAGGTACATAGCGATTCATGAAGTGGTGCAGGAGTAGCGTAAGCATACAGAAATGTAAACCAAAAAATAACGGTTTACATTTTTCCAAACAGAGCATTGGAGCCATGAAAGCAGACCAAACTTATGTACTACAAAGTTAACATATGCCAATGGCTAACTATACAGCCAATGGCATAAAAAAAACACACAACACATAAAAAATAACATTTAATATCATGGCCACATTAACTCAAAGTACAACCGCAGGGCATGTGTGCGCAATCAGGAACACAAGGAAAATATATATAGATGTCATAAAACTGCAATGTAACACAAATCATGATTTCGTCATAATAGTCAATGTTATGCATGCTACACCACAACCAAGGCGCAAGGGTTGCTAAGGGTCTGTGACAGTGTTCGGCACGGTAACTATGAATTAGTAGTCAATGCCATGCAAATGAGGCAAGTAATGCTGAATTGCAAATGCCTTTCTGGCATAAGGCTGTACCACACAGCATAGCAGTATAACACCAAGGAGTGGCCTGGAGGTATACATGACATCAGCAGAGGGGTGTGCCACCGTAGCTGTAAGCACATTGGAGCATTGCTAATCTGGGTTGCCCATTGCTAAGCAAAACTGCAGGATAGGGGTGTGGATGTAGCCATAGCTTTGCTTAGCTGAGAGCACACAAGGTGACCAAAAGTGCATGTGTACGTGGATGACAACATGCTCGAAATCCGGTAAATGGCTGCGCGCAGTGCACACCACAGCTGAAACAGGAAGGTTACGGGAAGACAATAAGGAAATGCCGTAGTAGGGTAATTGGAGTACAACTGAGTAATTAACACCTATTAACTCACAGTGGGCCATTGACGGTAGCTAACAAGGCTGCTAGTAGCAACCTGCAGAACAGGAAAGGGGAGGTGCCGGATTGCAAAGAAAAGAGAACTGTCACAGCAGAGCAAAGCAAACCTGCAGTAGATCAGCTATAGAACACATTTCGCAACACAATCCTGGCTTGGGAAAGTACAAAACAAGAAAGCAGGCTGCTGGATGCTTGCCTGACAATGGGAGGGGAATCGGTTTGAAAAGTGAAGGCAAGGGCAAGAGGTGATCCATGGCAGCTAAATGTAATTCAACACCAAAGGCACCACAATAGCAGTATAAAACACATAAGTAAGATACCCTGCAGCTCGGATTATACATACACACCCTATGAAATCATCAGCTTCCAAAGCACAGTACTATAAAGTGTGAAGGCACCTCACACACACTCATGTATTCCCAAACACTGCACCATCAGTGTAAACAGACGGGGAACTTTTACAATGTACATGCTGGGAGCTGCCATAGCTGTGATTCATCAGCATGTGTTGGAGACTGAAGGTGGTGTGGAGGATGATGTTGACAACCACCTCAGGCACCGGAGGAGGAGAAGAGTGTCCAGACAAAGTGTAACCTACCAGGGGCTAGATGATCTGGAGATAGTAGAGCATTACAGGGTGGACAGGGACATCATACAGCAAATCGTTGAGCTGTGCTGGCCACGCCTCAGAGCCAGAAACAACAGAGGGGAACCCATCCCATTGGACACGAAGGTATGTGTAAGCTTGAGAATACTAGCCACAGGTACCTTTCAAAGGCCAACTGGAGATATCATGGGGATCTCACAGGCATCAGCATCCAGGGTACTCCACCAGTTCCTGGATGCCATGTTACCACATGCCAATGAGCATATATACTTCCCTGGAACTCAGGAGGAGTTCGCCAGCAATATGCGCCTCTTCCACCATGTGGCAGACTACCCAGAGGTACTGAGTGCAATAGACTGCACGCACATACATATCAAGTCACCACCCATTGAGCATAGTAGATGCTACATAAACCGCAAGGGATACCACTCTATCAACTGCCAGGTCGTGTGCAATGCACAGGGCATTATCATGGATGTGTGTGCTGGCAGCATGGAAGCTACCATGCCTCCCATATCTGGCATGCCTCACAGCTGTACCAGGTATTTGTCAGGGGGACATCCCATATGGCCACCTTGTGGGGGATGCTGGCTATGCACTGGAGCCGTGGATGATGACTCCCATCAGAAATGCACACACACCCATGCAAGAATGCCATAATGAGGCACATGCACAAACCAGAATCATCATAGAGTGTGTGTTTGGGCTGCTGAAATCACGGTTCCGTTGCTTGGACATATCTGGTGGAGCCTTGCAGTACTCTCCAGACACGTGTGTCCACATCTTCATAGTATGTGCCATGCTACATAATATGATCCTGCGGAGACAGCTGCAGCAGGGTCATAATGGTGAAGGCCCTCACAGCCCACCGCAATTGCTGAGGGCACCACAGGCACAGAGGGATTCAGACAACGAACACCCTGTGCCAGCCCCACTAGGCAGACAGAGGCATGCCCAATATGCCCATGCCTTGGCAAAGAGAGAATGTATAGCACATACACTGACAGTGTAGGCCCCTATGGACTGACACACTTCTCCACCTGCACACACAGTAAAATGGATGGCCCACATACACGACCACCTGTAAATTGTCATGTATAGGTGGTCTACTGTATGCATCCTACATAGGCAGCCCTCAACTATTGCACATATAACAGCTATTGGTACAAGGTAAGTCAACACCTGAACAATAAATTAAGCTAACAGCATGTGTTGATACTGTATGTATAGGTTCCTAGGTACATCGATAGGTACATGCCTAATTGTCAGAGGCCATTCATAAGCCTAGCCAAAATTTGTCTGCTGTCGCCACCCATTGATTAACTAACTATCCCTCTGTGGAGCAGAGCCAATTGCAGGATCCCTGGGGTGTAACCACTGTTCCCCACCCACTCTGCAAGGATTCCCTGGTGTGTTAATGAGGGGCTCCATATAATGTAATCAGGGATGTAGTTCCAAAGCATGGCGAGTACCCATGACAGGAATCTGTCACCCCAGCATTCCCCAGTTATGGTTGTGGCAAGGTGTAGCACATTACAGTATGTGGCTCACTGTGACATGGATTCCCATAGCTGGAGCACATCCATTAAGCATCACTTGGACTTACCATTAATAGGTATCATCCATATGTAAACTAACTGAATTACACATTTGTTTGCAGTACGGAGGAACAGCCATAGTACAGCCTACATACTAAACACCATAACACTGGTACATATCCCAGATGCCCCAGTGGTAAAGCCACTGACTGTCTCATGCATGGTCCCGGTTCCACGACCTGCAAGGGCTGTTACGTAATTCTGATGTCCCAAATAATGGATGTTGGATGCAGGTCATTAGAGCACATTTAAGCACATGTTAGCGGGTTTTCACACCAGGAAATCCCAGTAAGCGTCGTTTAAACATGACTACAAGGATATGCGCAACACAGGTCTAACCTTTGCTGAATATCATGCAGATCACAGGCAAAGCTGCCCAGAACTGCTGAAATGCAAGTTATTTACCCTTGTACTAATAGTGCCTGCTCTGAGAGGTAAAACAACCACTGCCAGGAGTAGAACACGCAACCATGTACACAATCTTCACAATAACCTACCACTAAACTACCTGAGATGTACCAAAGGCAGGTGTTTATTGTGACAGGTTAAAATGCAAAAGGGCGGAGCTCGGGAAATAGTATACACAGCCATGTACCCAATGAAAGGTGTATTCTCTCTCTCTCTCTCTACACATATATATATATATATATATATATATATATATATATATATATATATAAACTATAGAGAGAGAAAGGATGACAGAGAGATATATGTCGATATATATGGATATACATATATATGCTAATATATAATAGGTTAACAACATCTACACAACCATGGAGGTACATATAAATAGGATACTACCAAATACAGAATGCTTTACATACCGACACGCGTAATCACAAGGCTTAAAGACCAAAAGACCACAGTACTGGAACACTAGAACCGCAAGTACTATTATCACCATGTTAAGGTTCATTTAGTTAGTGCTTCTGGTGCTGCGGTCCAGGTAGGTACTGTGTTTAAGTGTGTTTCTGATTGCTGTAGTGTGTGTGTAAGTGTGTATTCTGAGTGTGGTGTGTGTTTCCAGGGGACTGTAATGTGTGTGTGTGGGTTTGCTTCGTGTGTCTGTTTGTGCTATCTCGGAGGTAAATTATTACAGTAGGTGTGGTGTGGGGGGGCGCAGCCACCCACATGGGGTGTGTATGGGGGCATGGCCACCTGGCCATATTTAGTGTAGGATGGTTTGTTTGGATGTGATGGGTAACAGTGTGTCTGTGCTTGCATGTGTGTGTTCTGTGTTTATGTTAGTTCCAGGAGTTTGACTGTCGCAAGTTTGAGTGTTCGGTATTGTGGAGTTTGGGAGTCTGGGAATGGTAATGTGGTTGTTGGAAGTGTGTGCATTCCTGAATCTGTGGGTATGCCGTATACAGTGGATGAAGTCTTCAAATATGTGCATAACATGGACCATAGCAATCATACATTCCACCACGACCGAACGTTATGAACAAAGGATATGGATAGTATGTATGTCTATACACTATTACAAATATGTGCTATGGACATGAGCCAAAGATAGGGTTACCACCTGTCCCACCTTATGAGGGGCAGTCCCTCTATGTGCAGTAGTGTCCTGACCAAAATGAGTACAAATACTAATGTCCTACAAACTCGAGATGTTTGGCATGTTCCATATTTAATGTAATTGTTGCATAAAATAGTCATCTATATCTAAAATACCCACATGTAACAAGAAACAGGATAAGCAAGTAAACTGCTACAAGAATATAAGCTTTTATATAGGCATATATGTAAAATTCTATACTTTGTACTGACAGTGGGTATGTGTTGCCCTCTAAAATCCGATGTGTGTCCTGCAAATGTCCCACTATGGCCATTTGAAAAGGTGGCAACCCAAGCCAAAGAGGTTCAGTCACCAACAGAATGCCAATGAGTGCAAATATCTGTGACAGAAATACACGAGACAGCTTTCATGAAGCAACATTTCATTACATACCAAAGTATTTCTGAAGGGATTGAAGGGCCAACATCACCTGCATGCTATACAGGAACCAATTAACAATGGCTTAATGAATAAGCCTGCAATAACCATAGTATTAGTCTCCTAAAGGATAGGTCTTTAAATAGGCAGTTCCTACACACCTGCAGCTGCTATGTACACCCACCTACATCTCCCCCACACCCGAAACAATTCCAATACAGACTGTAATAACATCACAAACATCCACTCACTCTATGACATCTGCAGAAGCCTTAACATACCTTGTGAGAGACACACTATAATGGCCCTATGTGAAATCATTGCTGTTGTACAATGGAATAGACGCCGATGTTACAGGGTTTGGTTGCAATAATCCAGTATCAGACGGCTGATATAACAGCTACACTCACATGTAGAACTACATCCTCTAGCCATTACACACACTCCATGGGGAACATGAAGTTAATATATCTCTGTGTGTCTCCATATAGCTGCTGCAATTCATCTCAAACAACACATCCAGGCCGTCTTCCTCGAAGGTAGGGCAAAGGGACAATGCCCAAGTGGAGTATTCAGTTATACCCCACTGTTGCCATGTCACTGGCTAAAGGAGTAGCTGCACAGCTGATGTGCATGTAATCATCTACTCCAGAACACCAACTGGTGGCAGGATACCACATGTTACTGATATCTAAGTATAAAAGGATGGCTTGTTATACATTCAAACTGGGTCTATATTATATCATCGAACGTTTAAAAAAGAGAACACTGATTGATCAACCTAATTTAAGTGAAAGCTTACAATCTCAAACTGTCAGATCAGCGATTTTTTTCCCAGGGAAAAAAACGCTGATCCAAAACACATACACATAACACAAGCACACCAAACAAACAGAAATCCACACACATACACCTAAAATCTGATACCTAATCCTACACTAAACTATGCACACACCACTAACTACCCACTTACCTTAACCCAAACCCTAACCCTAAGGTCCGTCACTATCGCACACTCACCTCACCCGCTCCCTAACCCTAACTCACTTAAATCCGCCCTAACCCTCATGTCCACTCAATCGCACACACACCTAACCCGAGCCCTAACCCTACCTTACCTAAATCACCCTAACACTCACATCCACACAATCACACATCCGACCGGTAACTTTCCACCATAACACTGAAAATACCAAAGCAACAGAAACGGACAACCAAATTCTTTCCCTAGGAAAAAATTTGAGTTTCTGCTGCTTCGATATTTTGCAGTTTCACGAAAATAAGTTCGATCAATCAGCGTTCGCTTTTTTAAGCATTCGAGGATATAATATAGACCCATTCAAACCTTATGTACATATGAGAAAAATGTTGCAAGAGAAAATGAATAGGACTTATATTATCATCAACTCGGGATACTAATAAGGTATGTAGAACACTCAGTATGTTAGTGTATGTAGTACCTGTTCTGTATTAATTAAAGTGTACGCAATGCATATAGTGGGAAAAGGTATTATGTAGTGATGTATTGTTGAGCATAGTAACGCTCATATAAATTGTGTGTACTGCTGTGGGCCACAGGGTAAACACCTCATACACCACAAGGGATGCTATATAAGGACTTTAAACACAACAATTCCACTCCAGCTGCTGTCAGTGGCAGGGTTTGTCCAACAAGTACGTACCATAACAGGGGACAGTATATGTTGATATACTGTAACAGTAGGCATATGTATGGGCATATAACTGAGAATAACATGTCTAAGGTGGTCCTGCTGTGCAATTATGATTTGCATCGTGAGATATTGTGGCAAAAATGTGAAATGTACAGTATTGTAGGTAGATATGTCTAACATTTTACATAGCATTACTGTTATATTATGCAAACATCAGGTATGTCTATTGGCATATACAATACACAATAACAGGATACATATGACTTGTAGTCACCAGACAGTATATCAGCATGATAGCTAATTGAAATGGAAGAGCTAGTCAATTATCCATGCACAAAGGACATGTAATATCTTCATAGGTTCATAGTTAGGTACTATGCTGTCTGGCCAAGGCCATTCATAAGCCTAACTACAGTGTTTTTACTTGCGGCACCTCCCTAGGTTAGTGTCCTGTGCCTGTGAACAGCAGAGCTATTCTTTTCCTGCGCCTCTGTACAGCAGAGCCACTGCAGTGATCCCTGGTGTACGTCTGTCTCCCATCTACCCATCGATGTATCTCTTGAAGAGTGCTAGTGAGGGTCCCTGCCTGATGTACACAGGAATCATGTTCTAAAGCATGGTGAGTGTCCGGGTCAGGAATGTATCCCTCCAGCACATCCTAGTCATCGTTGCATTTAGGTACATATCCCAGAGCATGTGGCTCTCAGTGGCTTTTGCTTATGTGGAGCATATCCATCAATATTGTTTTGGATATGGGCCTTGTATGTTCAGCAGAGATCACCTCTGAGTATGCGGTATGCAAATGAGTACAGTTCGGGTTTCTGTAGTTGGGCTGCATACGTCATCCTTCAGAGGTCAGTATTCCTCTTGGTGTGGTAATGTTGTGGTATTTAAAGCCATTGCTGTTGTCTCATAAGGTACATCCCAAATGGGGTGTTGTACCCTTTAATGTGTTTCATAAGTCATGAGTAGAGAGGCACAATGGCTGCATTTGTTCTGGCTACAAACCCATTAGAGATTAGGGTGGCCACGTAGAAGGATATCCACACCACCTTGGCAATATGGTTATCAAAGGAGTGAATGCTATCTACTTGGGTTCTAAGATCCCTTATTATGTCTTATGTATGTAGGGGACTACCACCTATGTGATAATCCACGGGTGATTGGTGTAATCCAAAGGGGATGTCTATGCACCTTGTGGCATGCAGCTTGAGGCCATGTTATTGACACCAGGTATCCATCCCAGTGACACCCTTATGGAGGGTGTCTGTATCAGCTGGTGAATTAATCATGGCCCCTAGTTTGCAGTCATCTGCAAACCTATTCAGGGTAAGTCTTCCTGTGCTAGCCTGTACCTCAGAGAAGCATATACCGAACATGGGGGGCCCTATGACTGAGGACTGGGGGACGCCAATTGTAACTAATTTACAGTAGGAACTAGGGTATGCTACCCTCACTGTGTGGGTTCTGTCCATGAGCCATTTTGCATAACATCTCATGATGTAGGGGTTGATGTGCAGGTGGATGTGTATGTTGACAATACCAGATTGGGGAATGGTGTTGAAAGCTTTTGAGAGGTCAAGGTAGGCTGTGTGGACCTCCTTACCCTCATCTACTGCCTTGGTAACTGTCTCAAAGGACTCCACCAGGTTTAGGAGGCATGGTCTGGCCCTAACAAATCCAAACTGGGTGGGATCAAAGGTTTGGAGGCCACCAATGTCTCTGTGAATGAGATCCATGATGATGTGCCTTGCAGAACATAGGACAATATTTCCCCTGGTTCATTGTGGCACCACCTTTGTGGAGTGTGATAACTGTTGCTGTGTGCCATTCAGGGGCCACAATGCCTGATGCAAGGCTATTAGTGAATATGGTGCCCAAGTGGGGAGCCATTTCGTTCTGAAGTTCATGGAAATCGCAGCCTGGGATGTTGTACAGTCACATGGATCCTGTGTTCCTGGCTTTAGAGAGTGCAGCCTTGAACTGCGTAGTTGTGACCGCAGGGACTCTGCATTGTTCCTGTATAGATATGGGCCCTTTAGGGTGTGAGAGGGGTGTAAAGTTAGCACTGAACCTATCTGCCAGGATATTGTCAATATCAGTCGGTTCTGTAATGTCCATGCCTAACTGCTGTATGTCAGAGCAGATGTGGGTATTGCCATCGAGAGTAGTGACATACCTCTAGAACACTTTGTGGTAGTCCTTGGAATTAGTCGCAGTAATGTTTACATAGCTAGCTTTGGAGGATGTGATAAGGGATCTCAGATTCTTACTGAGGCTGACCAGGGAGCTCCTCCACTCATGGAATTGTACTCTACTTTGCAACAGTCTCCTCCTTCTGTTGTACATTATGTCCATGGCAGTGGACCACCAGAGTGGCGTCCGTTTTCTGGTGGGTACTGTCATGGCTCTGTTTGGGATAGCATGATCCATGCAGTCATGTAAGTGCTAATTAAGTGCAGTTGTGTATGATTCAGCAGTTGTAACTGTATTGTCCTTCTGCACAGGTGTCATGATGTTTACTACTGCTGTCATAAAAAGCCTGAAGTTCACTTTGTAGAAATATTGTACTGTGTTTTCCATAAAGGGTGTGGTGCCAGGATGTGGATAACAAGTGTGATTAGCGTACGTTTGGATCTGACCAACGAGGAGATAACCCCAGGTGTGGAACACCAGTCACACATGTTGGTAATGACCAGGTCTAGGATATTGTTGGCCCTGGTGCTGGTGTGGATAGGTTGATCCAGGCGATTGGAGGTTATGAATCCCAAAAAGCGTTGGCCTAATGTGTCGGTACATGAGTAGGTATCCCAGTTAATGGTGGGGTAGTGTCAGTCGCACATCAGTAGTGTCTGTTTGAACCCTACGTTCAAGTACACCAAGAAGTGAGGACCGTTAACCGTGGGGTATGGTCTGGAATCTGTAGCAAGCTACAATTTGTATAGCAGTTATGGCCAGACTTAGTTGCATTTGGGTTACCTCTTATGCATTGTGCTAAGCAAGCAGCCTGGAGGTGTGGATATCCTTGGGAAATATGGACACACCTCCACCATGGGTGTTCCGGTCCTGGTTACATGACTAAAAGGTGTGGTATGAGTAATAGCCTGGTAATGCAGGGGTGCTCTCAGGAGCCTAGAAGTAGATCCCAGTCACTGCATCAAAATGGTCCATTACAAGGAGTGCCTCGGGTGGGTACATTTGAGATGAAGATGTCAAGCACTGAGTAGCATTACCCTCAGGTTTTGCTTGCCTGTTCCTGTTATGGTGGTGAATATGTTATTTGAACCGTGCCTAAAACAGGCACTATAGGTGCAGCAAGAGCCTTAGCCATTATCTGTAATCCCAGGGCTGACAGGTGCAGGCCATCTGTGCCAAAGCCTCGTGTTCTGTCGACCATGTCATTCAAAGCAGACAGATACTGGATACCCTTGGAATAACACCAGAAGCATAGCCAATTGTTGAAGTAAATAATTCTGTCCTTGTTCTGCATTATCAGTTTGGATGATGGCCGAATGCTACTCAGGGCTAGGGTGATACCTGCCTGAGCTACAAGATCGGAGAGGTATTCCATGTATCTTTACATGTAGTCCAGGAAGGTACATCTCAGGGCATTCACACTAACATGGAGAATGACACAGTCATATTGTACCTGTTGAGGAGTGACCTGAGTGCATAGGTTATGTTGCGGATCCTGTTACCCGACAGGCAGCTGACAGTAACTATCACTTTGTGTAGCCTGATGAGTGGGACATCAGTGTGACTGCCTATAGAATCACCTATGACTAGTATGTTAGGTACATTATATCATCCTATTGGCTGTGGTTGACGGGCACACTGAGAATGTGGGCTATAAGTAATTGGTGTTGTGTTGGGTGATGGGGGTTGCCTGCGTTTCTGCTTTGGAGTTCTCTGTTGCCTAGACAGAGTAGTATTGAGAGGCTCCGCATATGTTGTAGTCTTACTATGTGCGGCCTGTGGTGGTGGAGATCTAGTGAGACTATGTGATGAGTGTGGTGTGATGCAAACGTTTAACATCCCCACATGATTGTCAGGTTCAGTCTGGGTTGGAGAGAACTTTACCTCCAGCATGGCTAGATATGTGCATCTCCCACAGGTTGTAGTGTTGTGTGTTAGGAGGGGAGTATTGACAGTGTACAAGAGACAATTTCTAAATTGCCTCATGATGCCCATATTCATCATATAGACAGGCGATAACACTGGGAATTGACACTTGGACATGCCTGAATATTTAACTATTTCCCACTAGATATGTGAGGAAAATGTGTACAAGAGCTGTTTTATTCTAAGCAAGCGGGACATGTAAGTACAAAGAGTGTTTACCTGTAGGTAATGAGGAGGATTGAGTGCTATAGTAATTAGTAGCTCATGAAGTGCTTACATTTCTGAACAAGTGCTGAGCATGAATAAGCAATACAGATAGGGTGTTGGATAACATAAAGACACTGCCCCCCCCCCAACAGGTACACAATCACATATCCATGAACACTACAGAGCCCCTGTAACCATAACTGTGATGGTACAAGGTGCACTCAGGCTGCATGGGACCTGTCCACCTCCCTGGTTGTATCATATACATATGGCAAAATAGTTTGCTCTACACATACACATCAAGTAAAGCATAGCTTCATGTCAGTCTGTGAAAACACTGAATGGTGCACACCAACAGTTATCACAGCCCACAAAGTGAAGACACCACTCATAATGGGAGGCACTGCACTACTACCCTGCTGATTCTGGTCTGAAAGTCCATGAACCTTAATCAACGTATATGTTGTTAGCAGTACAGATGTAGATGACAGTACGGATGATTTCACACTGAATATCATACCAGTGACAGGTCATAGGACATCATCACCCATACTGTGTTCCACCTACACTCAGTATACTAGATACACCTTTGTGTGTCACAGGCATGTTCTGCCAGTGGACTGTTGACAGAACCAGCACTACAAAAGGTGTCTGAGTAATATGTGCATATCACACCAGTGGCAGCTACAGTAAAACATTAATTCATTGTACTCCCCATCATTGTAGCCCATACCACACAGAGAAATGGGAGACATCTGCCTATGTAAGTATGTGAATGGCTATGACCTAGGAGCAATAGCTGACTCAGTGTTGTGGACAACATACAGAATGGGCTTTGTGGGTGAGGTGTGTGACATATGTGCACAATCTGACAGCTGTATATTGCATTGTCACCGCTAGGTTAATAACCCTGTACCCATGAACTACCACCTAGGCAGCGGTCAACATAATGGACACTGTGTGTAAGGGATGGTGCTGTGCAGTTTACCTCCCTGACCTAGTGATGTCACCATGCCTATTAGGTAGTCATAAGAGGCAACCCTAGTCATGACAGGGTGCCATCCATGAACATGGAGATCATTGTACAGCCATACTCATCATTCAAGTGATCAATATCGGATCACATATCACTTTTCAGGAGTATTGCCCATGTTTGGATGGGTGACACCAGCCTTCACAATCCTCATCTCCACTATGTAGCATGATGCCTGCCCTGCATAAAGACATGTCCAACACTGTGATATTGGACATGCTACATGTACATATCCTGATCTGAAATACATACGTCATGGACATCCTCCTTCCTAGTACAAGGATCGCCACATGCTGGACAGATCCTTGTGACATACACGATACATACTCCTGCCATACTATGCAACCCTGTCCAGCAAAGCTGCACATTTCACCTCTGTCAGACATGGTGTGATGACTGCATGGTAGATGTATCATTAAACGTGTGGATCAGTTATGTGGCACTGCTTTACCTGGCACCGGAAACATGGCTGTTAGCTACAGCTAGGTAACCTTACATCCTAGGCTTATACATGGCCCAGGGCATACAGACTACAACATGACCTTGGCCGTACATGCTATAGTTGACCCCCATCCCTGCAAATACCATCAGGCTAGCCAGTATCCCATGTGTATCACATGTGCAACACAGGCGATACGTGGTAGGATGTTGAACTGCTGTACAGTGCTATGTAGATGTATATGGCAAAACACATGCATGTAAAGGCTTCTGTGTGCATGTCTGCATTGTCACAGGTCATGTCCGTTAAGGCAGTGTATGTGATTATATGTGACATATACACAGCATCAAGGTCAACAGCATTAATGTGGATGCATCCAGGCATGTGCTGATAGGTAAGAACACCAGTACAGGCAAACAGACATGCCCACATCAAGACAGCATCCACATGGAGTATGAGCAATGTAATCAGGTGACACACATATATGGTGATAATATCCAGTCCCCACTGGGTGTCACATGTGTGTGACACAAACATGTCAGTGGTGTCAGTGTCATGAAGATTTGCAAAGACAACTGTTTATATGTAATAAATGTGATACACATGTATGTGCAGCTGTATCTCTGTGCATCTCTGAGATACTGTGACCTGTCTCCATCATTATGTCTTCCAGATATGTTGCAAGCAAGGCTCCCAGCCTATACCTGCTTGGAGGATGAGGCCCTTATACCTTACCTCCAAGACAACTATGATGTCCTGTTTAGCCATGTGCCACAGGATGCACAGCAGCGGGATGAACTGTGGCAGGAACTTCGCAGGAGGGTTAATGATGTGGGTGGCCATAACTGGACATACCAGCAGGTGCGCAGACTCTGCACGGACCTGATCAGACATGCAAAACAGCATGCAAATGCAATCACCAGGGAACAAGATGCAACAGGTGGTGGGACACCAACCCAGAACCCACTCACACGTACCGAGGAGCTACTGGCCAACATGGGGACACCATCAGAACAGCATCCACAAACCTTAGCTGACATCGTGGAGGTGCGTGTCTCTCAACCACAGAGCCTGGAGTTGCCTGGTAAGTCACTATTGCACATATAACTATTATATCCCATATAGTTGCATGTGTCACTGTACAATATGTAATGTAACATCATATGCAAGGCATGTATACACACATGCCACATACTATAGTATGCCACTCTGTGTATGCACACATGTGCAAACTCCATAGTATATCCTATTGTACTGGTGAATGTGTTAACATGCACATTGCATCCTGTAGCTGTCATACAGGCATGGATAATGATCATACTGCTGTGTCACCCTTATATAGGTACTTCTGGCATTCCACTGAGACAGCAGGCTGTTGCAGGTGAGACAGTTATAAGTAGCAGGTATGTTAATGCACTGATCTATTAACCCTGTGGCCAGTTAACATGTGCACATTATGTATGGTCCAGTCACAATATACAGGCCACATCTGCAATCCATCACACTGGCTACCCATGTGCAATACTTACAAACTAAGAGAAACACTGACATGAAACCTCAGAAACTGTCATTGCTAGATGTGTCGACAGCTGTGCATACAACGGTGGAGGTGTTGTTCAATGTAGGAACATGTACTATACATCAGAGCTACACATGTGGGGTACACAAACAGTACTACACAGTGAGCTGGAGTACGGGCAGCCCACAGGATTCACCATTGTGGATTATGCCCCTGCTATGACTGCACACATTGTGATGTGCCATCTGACATGTCCATGACATGTAGTGGGCCGGCAGCAACATTGTCTCACTATCCCATAAAATATACCCCACATACCAAACATACAAACCTTTGACTGCATAACCCTGTGGACAGTGGAGTATATGACATCTATGGGTGTTTCTCATATGGGACAACACAGACATGTGAGATAGACAGACGGCCATCACAACCGTTTGGCCAACACATGTTCACACATGGCCATGGAGGATGGCCAGAGACATGTAGCAATGCACAATAGATGTGATGTGTTTGTGTGTACACCCTGTTATACATTGGCTACACATGGTCCAACTATAGCCTTTGTTGAATGGTTATAATGCAGATGTGGAACACTGGACATCCTACAAGCCTATGCACAGATTGTGGAGGTGTAAATTCATTCGACCACATAAGATGTGTTGAACATCATGACTGTGTCACAGCATGACAGTAGTCACCTGTACAGCATCCACATACATACACAGACAACCACATCAGGCCACAGATACAGTATATTTCCCTTGCTGCTGTTGGACATCACTGTCAGCCATGCACCTTGTGTGTGTGGTACACAAATGTCATGTGGCACATGGTATATTGACAAGTCTGCCATGTGTGGACATGGTTGCCAGGCAACTAAAATATGTTTGCAGATGTGCAGGGGTGTCATCCGTATGTCCTTCGGTGACCTGTGTCACACATTCCACATTATGGTTTACTGTGTATACACCTCAGCAACGTGGGTCACAATATACAGTATATATGTATTGTGTACGCATGCAGTCATGGCTATGCACTGTGTCTGTAATTCACACTGTATAGCTATAGAGATGCCTCATGATTCCATGCAATGGCACTGTGTCTGTACTTCACACTGTATAGCAAAATAGATGCCTCATAATACCCTTCAATGGTCATGCACATCTGCTAAATGTGCATTTTATCTGTAGGGCAGACAGACAACACTGCAATGTGACACCATTACCCCACTGTATATGTGACAGGACACCATTGTGTTAAACATGTATGCATGTCAATGCACACATTAGCAGATTACATGTCATACTACATGTTAATGTCAAGGTCATATGCCACACATCAGCCATGTGTACTGTTAACCTGTGCTGGTCGACATGGTGTAACTCAGGGATGCATGCTTACTACCATAATTGTGTGAAATGTATGGTTTCTGCTATGACACATGCTTGCTGTTGTGTACAACCCAGGGATGTATGATAACTACCATTATTATTGTCTGAGCTGCATGCTGTCTGCTGTATCACATGCATGTTGCATGCCTTCTGTCAAATCACATGCGTGTTGTGTGTGTGTGTGTGTGTGTGTGTGTGTGTGTGTGTGTGTGTGTGTGTGTGTGTGTGTGTGTGTGTGTCTGTATTGTAATATAGAGTCTTTGTTTGCCTTCACAGGTGATGTAGGTGCGTTACCCTCCTGTGGTCCATCTGATGTTAGTGTCCCCATAGACTCTAGCAATAATGATGAACATATGCTTGAGGCACTGGCAGGTTTGTCAGGGGCTGAATCTGTGCCATTGGTTGCCATTCCACCTATATCCCCCTCATCCCTGCACACAGATCTCATGCCAACACATACCCCATCACCAGTGGCCATAGAGGAAGGACAGTTAGCTTGTGGTAGCTTGGAACAGGAAAGTGTGGTGGCTACAAAAGGTGTGTATTCACACCATGGTGTCAGGCAAATGACTGGAGATGGGCCACACAGGCATGTGACCAGTGCTGCTCATAGGAGGATCTCTGGCCGACATGCCCCTGCAGGACAGAGCTCAGCAGCTGGTGTCACCAGACGCATGTTTTAGACTGTAATGGCGGCACAGGTGCATGCTGAATGGCAGAACAGAGAAGGGCAGAGGCTTCAGAGGGCTGCTATCTGTTCTTTAAATGACAACATCCAGGCATTGGCAAATGCTCAACAGCAGATTGCTGAGGTTTTGGACAGATGATTGGGTGACATGGTTGGAATCCTTGACCATGGCATGACAATCTGTAAGTGGGAGCTGTCTGTGCTGGAACATCTGGTACGAGTGAGGCATAGGGCATGTGGACGTAGGCCAGCTACATCACCTGGTGCAGGTCTACGTGAATGAGCTACCTCACATGCCCGCTCCCATAGTGGTGGTAGCAGCAGCAGTGCAGCTGGTGCTGCGCTGTCCACACCAGGACACAGCAGGCCACATGCACATGGCCCTGGACAGTCCCAATGGGGACACGGTTCCAGTGGACATGTGTCATCAGACAGTACCCAATTTGCACCTCTTCCTGGTAGTGCCCATGCGATCCCTGGCAGGCACAGGTCACGTGGCCATGGCCAGACACCGTGAGCTGTAAAACCTGGTCTGTACAGTCTGGAGCTGTCAATAATACCCCTGTATAGGCCAGACACATGGCAGAACAGTGTGCACACATACACGCACACACCAGAAACATCTGTAGAGCACCGCAACACTTACATACATAACAACCACACATGGCCAATTAGATCACAGGCCCTAATCCACACACATGATGTCATCCACTGGTGTAGCCTAGGCCCCTGGCAAACATTATCACCCTGTGCATACGATGATGCCTGTGCCACATCCCTAACATCCACACCATCGGTGCAGGGACATGCTCATATGGTCTGATGCACAGGGTGAACAGAATAGGGAGATAAGTGTAGATTACAATTGTTGTGTACTGTTGACATGCAGCAGACATACCATGTAGTACAGGTTTAGAATGCATTGTTTTCTGTTCATAGTATGTGTCTTGGTAACAACAGTAACAGCATGTTGGTAATGATGTCCTGCTTCCCTCCTTCAGGTCTAATTGCATGTGCCATTGAGTGCCAGTGTTTGCAGTTTTCCATGTGTAAATTTGGACTACTCACAGGTATGTATGGCAATACCAGCATGCTATTCGTAGCTTCAACCTCACTGTTAAAAAGGCTGACATTCCAAAGATGTCTACACATCTACTGATCCAGGAGCATGGGAGCTGTGTACTAAGCTACAGTGGCTAGAGAAGTGACATCCATACTGGGTGACATCACAGGTACAGTTACATGGGGCGGGGAGTTTACATAGTGGTCTAGCTGATGACAAGGGTAGAGGCCAGTTGATAGCTTGAGGCCTCACTATGTAGCAGTAATACACATTCACATTACAGGATGAGAACACACAACTACACACACACACACACACACACACACACACACACACACACACACACACACACACACACAGGTATTCACACACATGTATTCAGACACACAGTAGCACGCCCACACTCATGAGGTCAATGACACTGTAACACACACACACTTGATAGTGTTGAGGTGAGGACCCCTGCCTATGTGGTAATCACCATTACAGTTGTGACACAGAGAATAAACATGTACAGGTAGTCAGTAATGCCTAAGATTGATGGCATCAACAGGGTAGTAGATTGCATCACCTGGAGGGGTAAGGGGTCCTATATGTTCACTATGGTAACATACATCCTCACTCCATGGACCAGACAGCCATACATACACACACACACACACACACACACACACACACACACACACACACACACACACACACACTGTGGAGTCCACAATTGAATGCACCTATGTCATGCACATACAGATAGCTCACATGTGTGTGATACACACCCCACCCCTGCCTATGTCTTGCTTTCTACACTGCAGTATGTACAGAACTCTACAACAGTGTACAGAAGTGTGAGTAACAATTGGGATGTATTCCCCACCATATGTGGCATATATGGACACACAAGCAAACACACATGGAAGTACTGTGAATCAAACACCTGCTATCTTATTATATGTATGACAGACATGCAGCAGTATTGCCCAAATTACAATGTATACCGATGCTACCTTTGGGAATTTTGCTGATATATGCACACGGGAGGTCTTAAGTCTTACAGGTGTCAAGTGATTTACAGTTAGTGACACCCTGACCACTGTGTAGGTTGTATGTCTTCCCCTTCAATTAACAGAAACATAGCTTAGTGTTTGCATATGTTATGGCAGGATGGCTTGTGACACACCTGTGAGCTGTCTTCAGCAAACATCCATCTGCAAAGATGGCCCACCACTTAGTTATGTCCACAAATCCATCCATACCTGATGTACATCTTACCGTACTGTCAGTATATCACCATATACAGTTGGCAATGATGGGGCTACATTACAACTGCATGTTGTAGTAAGACACATGTCACCTGCAAACATCAGCTACTGCACACGCATGGTAGCTGAATGCACACCACTACATTGTACATGTGTGTAGGTCCTACATTCCTGTCATTTTAGCCATGTTTGTAGGCATTGCAATTGGTGGACATGTGTGATGACATACATGACACATGGGCTGTTGTATGATATGATAATTGTCATGGGTAACCAGTACAGAGGGAATGTTAACTCAGTCAACATTGATATCACACCTTATGTACTGTTAGCATTCAACAGCCATGGATACCTTCCATGTGCATGTGTGTAATTGCTGTAGCCACCTTTCTGCACGAAGGACAGCAACAGCTATGCTATGTACATATGTGTTGTGTGTGTGTGTGTGTGGCATGCACATATCCACGGTAGGTACATGTATGTCATATCCAAACATGAGGGTGTTTACTGGTGTACAGCAACAGTCATCTGTTACTGCTGTATATGACCCAGGGCCCCTGTTCTGTGTACAGCCGACCTGGTTACAAACAGTGGTATCATTGCATTGCATAACACATGATGCAACTGTGTCAGTACATGGGTAGTCTGCAAAGTTGCTGTAGAGCTAGGTACAGTCCACTGGTCATGGGTCACATGGTGTTGTACTAATATATGTTCTACCACATGTATGGATGTGTGTTGCTGGTCTAAGGACATGGTGATGTCTGAGGGCTACATCCTAGAATGCGGCTTTTGACACTGTGATCTGCACTTGACACATCTGTGATGCCTTTTGAGGGTGTACTGGTCAGTACATGTGAGTGGCCTTCATGTACATGGGGACACCACCACCTGGAGCGGTCCGTAATGGTGTTATGGTCCACATGTCTGTATCCGAGGTATATGGTGGTAGTGTTATTGTGCACAACTGAGCCTTCAGCCAGGTGTTCCTCACTGCACAGATGTCAGTATTCCCCATTGTTGGATCTACATTGGGTAGCTGTGATTACAAACGCTACACATCTAGCACTGTGTAGCATACACATACAATGCAGTTGTTCTCTAGGTGTCAGGGTGTTAACCTGGTCTCATGACATTCATCTATGACTGGCACTATATGGCGAAGTAGCCACTCCTGGCAGGACATTGCCACGGGTGGTATTAGTGTGCAAGGTTTAGATTGGTACATCTAAGGTGACGGACAGCAGCAGATGTTGTGTAGAAGACCGGTGTCAGATATATGTAGTGCAGCGTTCATGCTAACAATGACAACTATCGACACCGGAGTCCATTACAATGTGTTGTTCACATCTAATTGTAATAGCATGGCCACTGTGCCCTTCCGTGTTTAGAATCAGAGTGCATACAAAACAGCCCTTTGCTACTAAGTGTGTGAGCATGCCCAGTGACACCTTATGTCAGTTATGTGCCTCTATGTGTATGGACATGGCCATTGTAACCCTGTATAGCGATAGTGGTCGTCCAGTCAACAGATGGCCATACCCCACTTCAGGATGGATTCCTACATTGAACACACTAGTTCACAGGTATGTACATCATAACTGCCAGCATCCATGTCGATGTCCGCATTCCTAGAAGGTCATATTGACAGTCTTGAAAAGTGTAGTGTCTGTGGCGTGGCTTGTATCTGACTGCTCACACTCCATACAATCCCTATCACTGTCTTTTCCATTGCTGATGATGTCACCCACCTAGAAGTACGCCTCTGGGAGTGCTGTGTCCCAGTAATCTTGGTAATGCATTCTGTAACTGCGTAATGCTGTAGTGTGATAAGGTAATTAAGTCTGTGTTCTAATCCCAGCCATGCCAAGTGTGTCTCCATCTACCTGGGGACAGAAATATGCCTTTAGACTGCTCACACTCCATACAATCCCTATCACCATCTTTTCCATTGCTGATGATGTCACCCACCTAGAAGTACGCCTCTGGGAGTGCTGTGTCCCATTAATCTCGATAGTGTGTTCTATAACTGCATAATGCTGTAGTGTGATAAGGTAGTTAGGTCTGTGTTCTAATCCCAGTCATACCAACTGTGTGTGTGTTTCCGTCTGCCTGGGGACAAAAATATGCTTTTAGACTGCTCGCACTCCATACAATCCCTATTGCCGCCTTTTCCATTGCTGATGATGTTACCCACCTAGAAGTACGCCTCTGGGAGTGCTGTGCTCCAATAATCTCAGTAGCGAGTTCTGAAACTGTGTAATGCTGTAGTGTGATAAGGTAGTTAGGTGTGTGTTCTAATCCCAGCCATGCCAACTGTGTGTGTGTGTGGCTCCGTCTGCCTGGGGAAAGAAATATGCTTTTAGACTGCTCAAACTCCACGCAATCCCTATCGCCGTCATTTCCATTGCTGATGATGTCACCCACCTAGAAGTACGCCTTTGGGAGTGCTGTGTCCCAGTAATCTCAGTAGTGTGTTCTGTAACAGTGTAATGCTGTAGTGTGATAGAATAGACAGGTAGGTGTTCTATTCCAAGGCATAATAGGTGTGTGTGTTTGACAGTCATATCCTATGTGTTGGTATCTGTGAGTGGCTAGCTCCAGGATGTGTTGAGGAGCGTTCTGTTGTTTTCCTATATAGTGTCCATTAATGTCACAATCGGCCAAGAGACTGGGTTAGCAATACATACACATACATTCGGCAATAGGTCTGGTGAGTAATGTCAGCAGCCCTAATTTTACCCTTAATACAGTCTGAACCCGTGTAACGCACAGAAACACACTTGCCTTGATTGTAACACCAGTAGATAATGCAGGAGGCGCATGTGGTTTCCTTTTCATTCTTGTCTAATGCTTTGGTGCCACGTGGTCCGCTGCTGTGATATATATTCTATATCTACGTATACACACATATACATATCTATATATATATATATATATATATATATATATATATATATATATATATATGTGTGTGTGGACATTAGCACACATAAATCTACATGATGGAATACATGTCCTATACTGTTGAATGCCTGTGCTGGATGATCTGTATGTGATAACCTCAGACATACAGATATCTGCCATGGCTTAGTGGTAAAGCACATCATCTGTGGTGTACAGGGTCCCGGGTTCGAGCAGTGCAGAGACCAGTTGTTTTGTTTCTGGGAAGAACAAGGGACATCGAATACGGTGATAGTAAGGCACTTTTAACCAGTTGTGTGCGGATCTGCGTGGCAGTAAGCAGTGGTTATGTTTGTGGAGGCTCAGTATGGGTCACGTAACTATGCATTAGAAGACAATACTATGCAAACAAGGTGGAAAATATTGAATCCCGTTTATCCCCAGGGTGTGATGCAGATCCCAAGAGTGTACGTGTATAGATATCCAGGTGCAGGACTCGAATATAGGTGAAAGCATGGGGGGGGCGTGTCAGGCATACTGTATGTACATTGGAGCCCTGTGTCTCAGGATTGCTCCTGCCATAGCACGCCTAAGCTAGGGGTGTGTCTATACCTGCCTAGTGGAACTGGGAGGGACAACAGCAGTAGGAGAGTAGTCAAGGTGAACAAGCTGGGCAAACAGGTGAGAATTATCACAACTAGCAGATTACAGGCCCAGCCCGGCCCAGAACACTACGATAACATGAGCAAGCACCATACCCATGGGTTTTTTCTACACTCTACACCACCAGTGTATACATGCAGGGAAATTTTACAAAACATTCCAATGAAATGAGAAGGTTTGCAGCAGGCAATATAGACCAACATGTGCAGGAGGATGAGGGTGGTGAGGATGTGAATGCTGCTGAACAACCCTCAGTGAGGAGACAGAGAAGACTGTACAGACCCAGGGTAACATACCAGGGGCTACATGAGCTGGAGATAGTGAAGTGCTCTGGGGTGGACAGAGACCTCCTACAGCAGATTGTTGAGCTGTGCTGGCCACACCTGACACATTGAACAGGCCGAGGGAAACCCATCCCATTGGATACCAAGGTATGTGTAAGCCTAGGTATACTAGCCACAGGTACCTCCCAAAGCACAACTGGGGATATCATGGGGATCTCACAGGCATCTGCATCCAGAGTATTCCACCAGTTCCTGGATGCCATGTCACCACATGCCAGTGAGCATGTACATTTCCTCAACACATGTGAGGTGTTGACCAGCAATATGCGTCTCTTCCACCATCCTGGGGTAGTGGGTGCTATAGCCTGCATGCACGTATGTATCAAAGCACCACCCGGTGAGCAGGGTAGGGCCTACATTAACCACAGGGGCATCCACTCCATCAATTGCCAGGTTGTATGCGATGCCCAGGGCATTATACTAAATGTGTGTGCTGGCTGCCCTGGAAGCTATGATGATTCCGATATATGGCAACTGATGCAGCTGTACCCACACCTTTGCCAATATAGACATCCCCTACGGTCACCTAGTGGGGGATGCTGGGTACCCACTGGAGCCATGTCTGATGACACCCATCAGAAATGCACACACACCTGAACAACTACGCCAAATGAGGCACACGCACAGGTAAGACATATAACTGAGCATGTGTTTGGGATGCTCAGGTCAGCCTTGCAGTATCCATCAGCTACATGCACCCAAATTGTTAATGTATGTGCTATGCTACACAATATGATCCTGCCGAAACAGCTGCAGCAGGAACAGCATGGGGCAGGGCCACACAGCCCCACACCAATGCCAAGGCCTGTACAGGCACAGAGTGACTCAGAGGAGTAGGTGGAAGGAGGCGTGCCCAGTATGACCTGGCCATGGCAAAGAGGCAATGCATAGCATATGCACTGACACAGTAGGTACCCAGGGGAATGTCACCATCTCTGACTCGCACAGACACTAAAAGGGATGCCAAACATGACACTACCTGTGCTCAGCCATGTACAGGAAATGCACTGTGTGCATCTGACATAGGCAGCCCTCCAGCACCATCCTCAGGTCTGGCACACCCTTAAGGTAAGTCAATCAACCTACCAGTTTGCAGTTGTATTACAATGTGTTGTTACCTGTAGCTATGGTAAGGATGTGAGCATGCAAGGGAATTTGGTGGCCGAATCTTAAGGCAGCGGACAGTAGACATCCTTAGTGGCACCATGACATCTGTAGCACATACCAAGGTCACCATAGTAGCCAGTAGTACACAGGATGTCCTAACCTACTGCGGGTAATGGGCTGAGCATCATGTGTGTCCATACAGCCCACACAAGTCTCAACCAGCTGGACAGGTGTAGACCAACACAGACAAATGCTGTACAATGGCCTCTGAATATGCCCAATGGATGACCTCCCCCCCCCCACAGACACACACAGACAGACTACAGCAGGCCAGGCAGCTGGATGTAGGTTGCGAAGGCTAGGATGTCTAAAACTAATATGTTGGTAATTAAAGCTAAGATCTGGAATACACTGGTATGCCTCTAGCCAGCACAATAGGTAGGTCTACACACTGAAATGGAGTACCTGACATACCAGTACAGTAGTAGCAAAAGTGTACAAGTATATATTTCATGTCTGTGGATATATATCTACACACACACACACACATATATATCTATCTATCTATATATATATATATATATATATATATATATATATATATATATATATATATATATATCTATATATATATGTGTGTGTGTGTGTGTGTGTGTGTATATATATATATATATATATATATATATATATATATATATATATATATATATATATATATATATGTATATAAGTTACATCTGTGCATAAAAACATACATTTTGAAAAAAAGTTATCCCAGTGGCCAACGAACTAAATAACCAGCTGAAACAGCAAAGAAAACACCAGGAATCCGGACTCTATGCTCGAACAGTTGAATTTATTAGTACAAAAGATGGTTAAGCGCTTTCCACAGTCCACTACTGTCTTCATCAGAACAACATGTAACCAAAAATTAATGCCTTTTATACAAACTAAAAACCCGCCAAAAACAACAATTAATCAATTGTATAATTAACATTTGAATAATGTGCACATCTTAAGGCTATATCTCAAGCTTCCATATGTAAAATTGTATCTAACATTCCCATACTATCTGGAGCTAGTACAATAAGCAATTTCACACAAATTACATATATAAAAAAATTTTAAAATATGACTGTGTTAAAAAATAACACCTAGCTATCACATATTCCAACTTTAAAAATAAATTGATATGCATTATAAAAGGAATTTGATATGCATTATAAAAGGAAATGTTATTTCCATTAAAAAATTTTTCACTTATAATTAAAATTTGTGCTTAAACATGAGATTCATAATATGGGACAAGTATATATACAAATACTACCACTGATACGTCTAACAAAATACATAAAACATAGGAATATATCCATAATGGGTATGCTGCAAGTTTCGTTAAATTAAACCTTAACTAAGGGTTTAGTGGGAATCATCTCATTAAGCCCCGGGGGGGTGGCTGCATCTAGCCTAATTTGCCACCTAATCTCCCTCTCACCCACAACTGCCTTGATATTGCCACCACGTGGGTTGGGGGTAATCACTTCCAATATGGCAAATTTAAACACCTTACATTTGGGGCTATTAATGAGATGTCTCGACAGAGCGTTGTTGACATCACACTTCCTCATACAGTATGTGTGATCATAGATTCTATTCTTTAAACAACGATCTGTCTTCCCCACATAAAAGCTCATACATGTTTGGCAAACACCCAAGTACACTATGTATTTAGTCAAACAGTTGCCACCAGCAAACCAAATCTTGCTTTTCAAGCAATTTTTGAGAACAATACTAGGTGTATCTAGTATATATTTACAAAAATTACATTGCCCACATTTTTTAGTACTTGTTCTCTGCCCCTTACCAGTTTGTTGATATTTAGATTTAATTTCAATGATTCTTTTTATGTTATTACCAGCTTTATAAACAAAATGTGGTCTATCAGGGAGCTTATTTTTGATTGATTGGTCACTAGTCAATATATTCCAATTTGTTGAAATTATATTCTTCACTTCACTGGAGTGTTTGCCATATTTGATGATGCATGCCTTTTTATATTCATTGTCACGAACCAACTGATCTATCTTATTGACTTTGTGATCGCCTACAGGTACATTGACAATGCCCACCCCTAAAAGTGGTTTGTACTTCCGTCCCCATTCATTGCTAACATACAGAATAATATCCTTGATCATCTTGGGAGGATATCCCTTGTCAATAAATAACTGCCCTATGTAATCCAACTCACGAAGCATGACGTTTTTTTCAGTCGTCATACGAGCAGCCCGGATGCACTGTCCTTTGATGATGCCCCTTTTGGTGTTGTATGTATGTGCACTATTGTAATGTAAGTATCCATTGCTAAATGTATCCTTCCTATGGATACAAGATTGAAACTCTTCGTCCTTACTATAGATGAAAACATCTAGATAGTTGATACCACTGCAATCATACTGGTGGGTGAATCTGAGATATTCAGTGGTGTTATTGATGAATTTCATAAAATCCAATGACACCTGTTCCTCACCCTCCCATAAAATAAAGATGTCATCCAGGTATCTGACATATCTCTTGATGTAAGACATCCATACCGAATGCAATATGTACTCCATTTCCCAATCCAACAACACCAGATTGGCATAAATAGGGGCACAGGCAGTGCCCATGGCTACCCCTGTTGACTGCCGATAGTGCTCACCCTCAAAATAAATATAATTATAGTCCAAAACAATGTCCATAAATTCCATCAACAGTGAAATTTCATCCTGCCCCAAGCCACTCACTCTGCGGACACTATTGCTGAATCTGTAGAGTCCGTCCTCTTTAGGGATGCAGGAAAATAAGTCCTGGACATCAATTGTAACAAAAATGATATTGGGAGACCACAGTTCTTTCTTGAAAATACCCAAAAACTCCCAAGAATCTTTAATAATGTGTTCCACTATATTGTAAATATGTTTGAGTTTATGGTGAATCACCTGACCAAAAGGAAATGCCTTGCTAGCACTTCCTGAAATGATTGGACGAAATGGTGGATCATGTATGTTTTTATGAACTTTGGGGATACCTGTTATAGTAGCCAAGATAGGGAACTCCACCTTCAGGAATCTATACAGTTCCTCACTTATTTTATTTTCCACAATAAATTCTTCTAAATATGAATCAATGCGACCATGGGCAATATTCACTTCATTTAAAGAAGAAGGTGTGTATTGTGTGGAATTGTTCAATAACTCAAAGATCTTACTTGTGTATTTCTCCTGATCATAAAGGACTATTCCCCCACCCTTGTCGGCAGACATAATACGAACATTGTTATCACACAGTAACTGAATCGCTTCCGAGATGTCATTCCCAACATGTTTCTTGGGTCTTGATTGCTTATATTTATTATGAAGAGAATATACCTGTGTGTTAACCACCTTCTCAAAGGAGGTTAAAGTACTACACATGGGTGGAGTGAATGTACTTCTTTTCCTTAATTCATCAGATTGTACCCCACTGGTAACATTTTGATTTCGAAAAAATATTCCTAAGTTTAATTTTCTCACAAATAACTTAAATTCCACAAGGGTATCAGTCAAATCTAGATTAGAATCTGGTATAAATTTCATACCCTTTGAAAATATCTGGAAAAATTCAGGTAAAACTGGGTGGTCACTGTAATTGTAGATTTTGAACTCCCCAATACTGTGCACTATGTCACATTTATTGGCCATTACAGATTGCCCCCCACCAGTGTTGTCCAAACATGTACTACCAGGAAAAGTAGGATCCACCTGTTGAATGTCGACTATTGATGGAATCGGCGGTTGTTCCATACTTTCCGCCCTTTCCCCTTGCGTTCTACTGTTCTCCATTCCTCTCTTCCATCCTCTAAAAAACATTCCTCATTGTTAGTATATTCACCACCTTCATAATAAGAACCAGAACGCTGTGCATATCTTTTCTCCACAACATGTTTTCTGACATTATTAAAGTTCCACCTATAGGCAGTTCCTTTCTCATATTGTGCTACATCCCTCTGTAACTTTCTACATTTCCTCTCATATGTTTTTTTATACATGTTTTCTGCGTATTCATACTGTTTAAAATAAAGCTTGTCCCATTGATTAAATAATACATCCTTTTGTATCAATCTGTCAATTCGTTCAATCTCATTAAGCAATATACTTATCTTAGAATCATTGCATTCAATTATGAACAACATAAACTTTTTACCGAATTCATCAAACATATCATTACAATGTTGGATATTCTGTACATTCATTTCAACTCCCATTGGTTCTTTAAAGAACCGTAGACCCATAGGAATTACCCCATTATCCAAACATTTGCGTAAATACAGGTTCTCAACTTGAAGGTTTTTAACCTTAGTTAACTGATTACCAAACGAAAAAATTAACTTTTTGAGAGAAGGAAATTCACCTTCCCCTCTTGCATACATATTGGAAGTAGCAACCCTAGGTATGTCCTTAAAATCTAGCGGCATGTGCATAAAGTCACCCAGATTATATGGCTGCCTCAAAACTTGTTCCCCCCGAGTGGAAGAACCAGTGGCAATATACTTGACAGTACCTTTATTTTGTACATTGGTGGCCGCTCTACCCTTTTCCTCCACGGCATACGTGCGGACTGGCGGTTGGCGCTTAGGTTTGGCGCCAGAAATTAAACATACATCCTCATTTGTACTGTCCATAGCAGTTAGAAACTTAGTTGGAATGTCTCGACAGCTATTAGATTCATAAAAATCCATCCTCGGCGTTTGCCTAGCCGACCCAGGCGAAGAAGCCCTCCTCTGCCCATTAGGTATGTCGTCATCGCTGGCGTTGCCCATAGAGGAACGGATTGACGTACTAACCGGCGGGTTAGGTTGCACTCCTTTGTTGTTGATAGCACTAGACGGCGTTAACAGCTCCACCAGGTGAGTGATTTCGCCTCTAAGAATGGTCATTTCAGAATGTATCTTGTCGATCTCATCCCGAGATACATAGTTCGAAGTATTAAGCATCTCAGACATAGAGTCCATGGTAGACAACAAAATGAAAAAAAGTTATCCCAGTGGCCAACGAACTAAATAACCAGCTGAAACAGCAAAGAAAACACCAGGAATCCGGACTCTATGCTCGAACAGTTGAATTTATTAGTACAAAAGATGGTTAAGCGCTTTCCACAGTCCACTACTGTCTTCATCAGAACAACATGTAACCAAAAATTAATGCCTTTTATACAAACTAAAAACCCGCCAAAAACAACAATTGATCAATTGTATAATTAACATTTGAATAATGTGCACATCTTAAGGCTATATCTCAAGCTTCCATATGTAAAATTGTATCTAACATTCCCATACTATCTGGAGCTAGTACAATAAGCAATTTCACACAAATTACATATATAAAAAAATTTTAAAATATGACTGTGTTAAAAAATAACACCTAGCTATCACATATTCCAACTTTAAAAATAAATTGATATGCATTATAAAAGGAATTTGATATGCATTATAAAAGGAAATGTTATTTCCATTGAAAAAAATTTTTTTCACTTATAATTAAAATTTGTGCTTAAACATGAGATTCATAATATGGGACAAGTATATATACAAATACTACAACTGATACGTCTAACAAAAGACATAAAACATAGGAATATATCCATAATGGGTATGCTGCAAGTTTCGTTAAATTAAACCTTAACTAAGGGTTTAGTGGGAATCATCTCATTAAGCCCCGGGGGGGTGGCTGCATCTAGCCTAATTTGCCACCTAATCTCCCTCTCACCCACAACTGCCTTGATATTGCCACCACGTGGGTTGGGGGTAATCACTTCCAATATGGCAAATTTAAACACCTTACATTTGGGGCTATTAATGAGATGTCTCGACAGAGCGTTGTTGACATCACACTTCCTCATACAGTATGTGTGATCATAGATTCTATTCTTTAAACAACGATCCGTCTTCCCCACATAAAAGCTCATACATGTTTGGCAAACAACCAAGTACACTATGTGTTTAGTCAAACAGTTGCCACCAGCAAACCAAATCTTGCTTTTCAAGCAATTTTTGAGAACAATACTAGGTGTATCTAGTATATATTTACAAAAATTACATTGCCCACATTTTTTAGTACTTGTTCTCTGCCCCTTACCAGTTTGTTGATATTTAGATTTAATTTCAATGATTCTTTTTATGTTATTACCAGCTTTATAAACAAAATGTGGTCTATCAGGGAGCTTATTTTTGATTGATTGGTCACTAGTCAATATATTCCAATTTGTTGAAATTATATTCTTCACTTCACTGGAGTGTTTGCCATATTTGATGATGCATGCCTTTTTATATTCATTGTCACGAACCAACTGATCTATCTTATTGACTTTGTGATCGCCTACAGGTACATTGACAATGCCCACCCCTAAAAGTGGTTTGTACTTCCGTCCCCATTCATTGCTAACATACAGAATAATATCCTTGATCATCTTGGGAGGATATCCCTTGTCAATAAATAACTGCCCTATGTAATCCAACTCACGAAGCATGACGTTTTTTTCAGTCGTCATACGAGCAGCCCAGATGCACTGTCCTTTGATGATGCCCCTTTTGGTGTTGTATGTATGTGCACTATTGTAATGTAAGTATCCATTGCTAAATGTATCCTTCCTATGGATACAAGATTGAAACTCTTCATCCTTACTATAGATGAAAACATCTAGATAGTTGTTACCACTGCAATCATACTGGTGGGTGAATCTGAGATATTCAGTGGTGTTATTGATGAATTTCATAAAATCCAATAACACCTGTTCCTCACCCTCCCATAAAATAAAGATGTCATCCAGGTATCTGACATATCTCTTGATGTAAGACATCCATACCGAATGCAATATGTACTCCATTTCCCAATCCAACAACACCAGATTGGCATAAATAGGGGCACAGGCAGTGCCCATGGCTACCCCTGTTGACTGCCGATAGTGCTCACCCTCAAAATAAATATAATTATAGTCCAAAACAATGTCCATAAATTCCATCAACAGTGAAATTTCATCCTGCCCCAAGCCACTCACTCTGCGGACACTATTGCTGAATCTGTAGAGTCCGTCCTCTTTAGGGATGCAGGAAAATAAGTCCTGGACATCGATTGTAACAAAAATGATATTGGGAGACCACAGTTCTTTCTTGAAAATACCCAAAAACTCCCAAGAATCTTTAATAATGTGTTCCACTATATTGTAAATATGTTTGAGTTTATGGTGAATCACCTGACCAAAAGGAAATGCCTTGCTAGCACTTCCTGAAATGATTGGACGAAATGGTGGATCATGTATGTTTTTATGAACTTTGGGGATACCTGTTATAGTAGCCAAGATAGGGAACTCCACCTTCAGGAATCTATACAGTTCCTCACTTATTCTATTTTCATGTTTAAGCACAAATTTTAATTATAAGTGAAAAAAATTTTTTTCAATGGAAATAACATTTCCTTTTATAATGCATATCAAATTCCTTTTATAATGCATATCAATTTATTTTTAAAGTTGGAATATGTGATAGCTAGGTGTTATTTTTTAACACAGTCATATTTTAAAATTTTTTTATATATGTAATTTGTGTGAAATTGCTTATTGTACTAGCTCCAGATAGTATGGGAATGTTAGATACAATTTTACATATGGAAGCTTGAGATATAGCCTTAAGATGTGCACATTATTCAAATGTTAATTATACAATTGATTAATTGTTGTTTTTGGCGGGTTTTTAGTTTGTATAAAAGGCATTAATTTTTGGTTACATGTTGTTCTGATGAAGACAGTAGTGGACTGTGGAAAGCGCTTAACCATCTTTTGTACTAATAAATTCAACTGTTCGAGCATAGAGTCCGGATTCCTGGTGTTTTCTTTGCTGTTTCAGCTGGTTATTTAAAAACATACATTTGCTATGCTGGGAGCTGCTTACACCCACGCAGGGGGACTCGCATATGCTTACTGTGAGTTACATATGTTTACTGCCACTTCTTTGTGCTTACATGTGCCTTATTCATTATGACAGTACCACTTTGATCGGAGGAATCCGTTTAATGGCCCCAAGCGAAACATACGTTCACCTTTACATGTTTAAATGTTGGCTTTACAGCACAGCAACATTCATTCCACAAGAAAATGATATGTGCTTTAGTCGGACTTGAACCAGGAATGCCTTTACATTAGATGGATGCTCTAACTACTACACTATTGGTGTTCTGCTTCATTTATATGTATACCCATGGCTCATAGCTACCCTAACACATGCCTCAATGCTTCACTTACACAACAGGCATCCATTCTCCTGCTGGGAAAACCGCAGTACTACACATGTGCCATTCCCTATTCCCTACTGCTCTGGACCTGTGCTGCATGTTTACTCACTCTGAGGATATTCATAACTCCAAAGCTTATAATCCTGGCACATACGTGTGTTTGATTGTCAGGGTGCTCATGTGGACATCCGGGTTTAGGCTTGTCCGACTGGAGACCGGAACAGCCCTGTACCCATTTGAAAGTCGGAATTAGCACGGGGTCAGAGTAAGTCCCAATGTTATCATTCTACATGTGTTTACAGATGCAGGGGTTTGGTCCCCTCTGACCAGATTATTGTGTCGGCACTACATAATACGGGGTGGGGGGGTTTCACAGGTGTTTCCCTTCACATTTGTTACAACTGCTTTATTGTGACTATGTTTATATATATATATATATATATATATATATATATATATATATATATATATATATATAAATAATCTGTCTGTACATACACATACATATGCACCTACATACCTACTTACATTTCCCATACAGTTGAATGTCTGCCACGCATCCCCACTGCCTTTACCTCCCTATATCTGAAGGACATTATTCTGGCCATCACATAAAATTAGCGGCCCTTGCATGGCTTGGACCCAGAAACAGACACACCTTAGTCACCAGTTTGACCACTACACCATCCATGGTACATTCCGCATGGATGGAAGCTAGGATATATGATTTCACTACTGGTATTCAACAGTACTGGCAACAAATGTGACAGCTGCTTGGTGTACATATGTGTACGGACCTCTCAACCACTCAGGGACTAATTTCGACAGTAATAGGGACAAGGCAAGGACAATTCAGGGACAATCACGGACACTTTTACAATATTAGTACTGTTAACTTGAAACGTGTTGACAGATTCAGAGCATATGTATTAATACTTATTTTCTGCAGTTAAAAATGTCTATTACTCTTAATTATTGTCATTATTCATTCAGTATCATTCAACACCTTTCCTCCAAAGTTCAATGGTTTTAGGGGGGATTAAGAGGCTGGCCTGTTCTTGTGCAAATGCTCTGACCATTGGTAGGGTTGCCACATTTTCATATGGCCAGGATGGGATATATTCGGGACATACCAAATTTTTCAGGCCAACACATACCCACGGTCAGTACAGGGTTTAGAACTTTAATTATTTTCCTCAATGAGAGCTTATTCTTGTAGCAGTTTAGTTGCTTATTCAGTTTCTTCTAAGATTTATGTATTTTACATACAGAAATAACTGTTTTAGGCAACTGTTACATGAAATATGGTACAAAGTTATTTCCTACAATCACAGGTCATTAGCAATTGTATTATTCTTGGTCAGGACACACCTACCCAAACACGGACTGTCCCTCACAAAGTGGTACAGGAGGTACCCTGCTTATGTCAGCGCCTTAATCACCCTATACCCAACTGCCACTATGCGAATATGTAAAGTATATATTCTCGATAATTCATGTGGGGAGCCGTGCAGCACGGTCAGGTGTTTAATCCCGGGTAGTAGGTTCTGCATGACCGGCTGGAGGCTGAGCAGTTTCGTGAACCACTACTGCATATACAACTTGTGTCCAGATGTCTACAGGACTGGAAATTGTGTCATGATACCAAGTCTGATGTTTACACAGGATACTTATCCCATGAGGGATATCCAAACATTGAACAAGAAAATAACCTTCAATCTTTTTGGATTTACGAAAACGTGATAGGGTTTTACATGCAAGGGATACATAGTTTGCAATCCTGACACTGCCTAGGGTGAGACTGCCTACTAGATATGAGTAGTGGTCACTATGTGCAGATATGGCTGCACCAAGCTAGCAGCCTGAGTATGGCTGGATTTGGTGGACGTTCAGGAATGGGGAGGGGTGTGCTGTAGAGGGGATGATGGGTATTCAATTATGCATCCATGTGTGTTGTAGTTGGATGGCTCAGTTCAGTCCAGACCATTATGTGGGTATGTGCAGGTGACGTTTCTGTACATGTGTATCACACATTTTAATATTCATATGTTTGTGGGATTGTGTTCTACAGTATGGTCTGTCAAGTTGTATTGCAGATGTGTATGTTTGTTCTTTGTGTTTCTTTCTGATTCACCCACTGCTCCTTCATCCACCTCCAGTTCACCTATTGTGCATCCAACACAGTCTCCCCTCTGCAAATTATTACATTACCCGTCCCCCCCACACCCATATTCCACACACTCCATCCATCCCTTCTCTGGTTGATGGCCCATGGCACGGTCAAGGGAACACATTGCATACACTACATATCTCTGGTACCTATATGGTTGTGAGGACTACCCTAGCATTTTTCACCTTCCACATGCTGTACATCATGCACATAGGTATACGCAAATACTTATCTTTCATGACATGGTAGGTAGACCCGGGTAATACCCATTCATGTTTGACCCATCCTGACAAGGACGCCTTGGACTGCAAATGAGCAGATTTTGGGTGAATGCTCTGACCATTGGTAGGCTTGCCACATTTTCATATGGCCAGGATGGGATATATTAAGGACACACATCAGATTTTACTGGCCAACACATACCCATGGTCAGTACAACAGATAGTACTTTTGTTTTATGCCTAAATGTAAGCTTATTGTTTTAGCAGTTTAGCTGCTTCTTCTGTTTCATTTACTTGCTTATTCTATTTCTTGTAACATGTAGTTATGTTACATACAGAAATAACTATTGTACATGACTATTACATTAGCTGTGGGGCATAATTATGTCATATGGTCGCAGGATATTTTAAATTTATAATGGTTTTGGTATGGACACAACTGTTCAGAGGGGGACTGTCCCTCACAATGTGGGACAGACGGTAACCCTGACCATTGGGCTAGACTTAGCTATTGGCGCCACATTAACACGATGTGTTTCGCTTCCACTTGGTATAACTATCAACTCTGCATTAGAATATAGGCACGGGGTTTTAAATGTCATTTGTTCGAGGGATGGGGACTCAATATTCAGCTACGTGCAATTGTGTTTGCTTCTTATTTTTGTGTTCACATGACTGTCTTGCATGCTTTGCATACGTTTCAGTATCCACGGACACTGACAGGTGTGATTACTATTGGAGGCAGGCTGTAATATTCAGCATTTTAGGTTGCACATAAACAGCCGACATGTCCACGCCTCCGTGCCGTGCTTCGACACGCCCCATACACTCGCTCACATTTCCTATGCATGTGGATGTGCCGAATATGGCGCTACTGCGCCATCTCTATGCCTCACTGTCGGCGCAAGCCTAATGCCGTCATTGCACTGAGCTTCATGAATCTTGGGGTATGTCTTCCAGTCTTGTTTTTTTAACTGGCACAAAAGTAAATCCTTTTAAAAGCAATTTAAAATAACTTTCATCAATCACTAAATCTGTGTAATTGTATATGTTAACATTATTCTGCTTGTGAACAATGTTCTTCCCAGAGTTAAAACTCACAATATTACTCTCAATTGTTCGGTCCAAGGCTAAGTCGGATTCATCCCTGCTTGAGCTTTCAAAACCAGCTACTGGGAATTTGTGTGAGGGGAACACATGTACTACACCCTTTGCCATGGTTTTCCATATTGGTATGAATAATAATTCTCCATCACCTCTGCATAAGATGGTCGGTGGGATAAAGTCCTGATGCTCTCTGATCCCCTGGGTCCCTCCACCTCTAAAGGGCTCCCCTGTCTGTTGTAAACTTCCTCATAGACATTGTTAATATGTGTGCCATTAATATTAGCATGTACACCGTTCCCCTTCCCCCTCGTGTAGATGTTCTGGTGGATTCCTAAGTCCTTCTCTTTCCAGTATGGGTAATTTTATTTCTCATTATACCCAGAAAAGGAACATCTATTACCTCTAAAATGAGTGTTAAACTCAATATAGTAAGCTCTACCATGTTCATATTCATGTAAATCTCTTTCTAACTTAGAGACCTTCCTTTTGTAATTCTTTTCCATAATCTGGCCACATCTTGCAACACCCTTAAATAATTGTTTTTATATTCCATAACATTAAACAGTAAATCATCACTTATTTTCTTGTTTAGCACATCAATAGTTTTCTTAAATTGCTCCATTAATTCAGCATTAGTTTGAACGATGGCTTTCAAAATTAATATACCACAATCATTTAAAATGCCCATCACAGTTTTTAAAAAATTCAGAATCTTTAACAGTGTTGTTAGGAAATGTATTGAGCCTCAATCCCTTGGGCACAATTTTTTGCTCAATACACTGTTTTAAATACCAATTGTCCAGAGCTAAAGTTTTGTATTTCATTAAATTGGCTTTTAAAGTCTTATATTTATTACCGAATGATGCTGTTGTCTTCCGGTGCCTGGTTCCGTCCATTCCCGGGTGTGTAAATGTCTTATCAAGCCATTGGTGAAAGTCTAAATGACTATAGTCACTTAAAGAATGTCCTGACCCCCTTACTCTCTCTGGTTAATATTACCATTTTGTGAATGATTAGTAGGGCCATTTGTAAAGTTAGAACTAGTATTTGTTCCTTCTTTCCCTCTAGACATAGAGGGCCTCTCATCTCTGCTGTCTGATGTCATCACGGCATCTGCTGTCTGTTTTGGACTACTATGTGCACACAGAATAGTAGTCCCTGAATTCAAAACTTGTTTATCAGGCTGTGAATAGCTCTGGATCAGTTTAATGAGTTCACCAAGCAGTGAATTATTATCCATACCTCTGGGGATCTCCTCGGTAGCCAATCGAAAAAAAAATATCGACTGGTAACCACAAACCACAGCTCACAAAAGCAAATAGTCCACAATGCTGGCTACAATAAAGGCTGTCCCTCCTGCTGTTCCCCTTTTCAGAGTGGTTTGAGAAGATGTTGATTGAGTTTGGTTTCTTATCACCAGATGACTTTAGGTTAGTATTGGAGAATATGGAGATGGTACTAAAATACAATTACATTTATTTCCAAGGGGAATTGTACCACCAAGTAGATGGGATTGACATGGGGTCTCCCTGTGCCCCCACCTATGCTAATATTATTATGTTATACTGGGAAAAACAGTTTGTGTTTATATCTCAATACACTAAATATATTTACTGTTATTACCGGTTCCTGGATGACATATTTATATTACGGAAAGGAACTAAGGATCTAATCCCTGTTTTTATGGATTATTTGAACCATACAATGGAATGTTTAAAATTTACTCATGAAATAGGACTGAAGGAGACTCACTACCTAGATGTTAAGTTAACTAAGGATTATATTAATAATAACTTTACGTCTGGGAGTTACAGAAAAGAGTGTTTCTCTAACTCCTACTTGCACTATGACAGTGACCATCCACATTTTCTTAAGTGTAATATTGTGAGGGGACAGATGGTTAGAATACCAAGGATGACATATAACAAAACAGATTTTTTGAATGAAATTGACTATGTTCACACACTGTTTGTGGAGAAGGGGTATCCAGATAGTCTAATTAATCCCATTAAAAATGTTGTTGTACAAGGCTGGGGGACTATCTATCTACCCCTGCTTACTAGTGGAGAAGTAGTTGGTGTTAGAAAGAAATTGGTGGGCAGTGAATCAATTACACCAGTTACCATACCTGATAATAACACACCATTCTAACATTGGGTGGGTTAAAAATGTATTAACAACACATGGGATATGTTTAAAAGAATGCCTAGGAAGGTAGATTTTTTTCAGAGACCCCTTAGATATAGTTATAAGAGGAATGACAATTTAAAGGACATTTTAGAGAAGAAAAAGGGAGATACTAGAGAAGGGGCAAGTCCCAAACCTGGTACCTTTAAATGTGGTAGATGTTCCCAATGCCCTTTTATAGCAGGATCCAAAGATTTAGGTATGTCCAGCATTTCATATAAGCTTAAAAGTAGGACATACTCCAGTTGTTATACTGGAGGGGTAGTGTATCTTGCTTATTGTATAGTGTGCTGGGCATACTATACAGGGAAAACTGAGCGCAATTTAAGGCAATGCATATATGAACACGTATGATATAAATAGAAAAAATGAGAATAATGCTTTATATAGACACCTTTTAACTTGTGAAAAAGCTGACTACACATTTTGGGTGTTGGAAGAGATGAGGCAGAGTGGGGGGGGGGGGGTGATTGGGAAACTAGATTAGAGTACCGGGAAATGGTATGGCAACTGAGATTGGATGAATGTAACACCCCAGGGTTAAATAACCATATCTCCATTACCCCAGCCCTCAAACTTTTAGCTTCCAACCCCAAAAGATCAGATTTATGAATTATTGTATGTCATTGTACTATAATACAGTATATTATTTTAACTAAATGCGTACACAGTATTACATTTGATGTGATAAATTTGATGTATATACTTTTTATATTTTTATATTACGGTAGTCTATATGACAGTGTTTACATAAACGCTTAAATTAGTTATTAAGCTGCTATTGTCACACAATGAGTTGAGGCAAGTTTTTACAGTTTTCCAAACCATTACACCCTTACACAACATAACTTTTTAACATTTTTTATAATTTAACATTTTATAACATATTTATACTGTTTAGTATGACATGTTTTTAATTAGGAAGTTTCAATATGGACATTATTGTTTTTAACGTATATTTATAGTGTGAATGTAAATCATTGCTTTGATGCACTACGCACTTTAAGGACTATATATATATATATATATATATATATATAGATATAGATATAGATATATAGATAGATAGATATATATAGGTAAAAGCACTTTTGAGGTTGATTCTGATGAAGTCTCCTTAGGGGTGATGAAAGCGCTTAATCCAGTTCTTTGATATGCTTTACGTTGTGTCTTTGTGGAAATAAATTGGCTTTTTATTGTGAGCTTCAAGTTTGGCATTTACTTGTGAAATTTTGGAATTACTAGTTCTTCAGAAAAGAGGAAAAGCAGGAGGGACAGCCTTTATTGGAGCCAGCATTGTGGAAAAGTTGCTAGAATAAAATGCTGTGCTGCTACAATGCATTTCACTGCCAAGTGTTAGTCCCAGGACTCTGTGCACTACAGTCAGCACAACATACCACTATGTCAAATCAGTTGTGCAAGACAGGAAGACTGCAACTTAAATGGCTATCATTTAGTAAATTCAGTTCTCACGATAGTTGTTAACCTCAGCACAAAACACCTGGACAAAGCCAATAATGGGGAAATACAGCCCCAAAAATAGGGACAAATTTCAAATATTGATCTAATAAACTTAGAAAATTACTAGAATAAAATGTTTTGTTTTACCATTGTACTTTCTGAAGAATATGAAGTCTGAAATTCAAATGTGTGAAAATCTAGAAAACCACAGGTTTTATGAGGAACAGAACAAAAATATGAGTGAAAAATCTGCATGCTTTTCACAAGCAGTGGTGGGTGGGGAATTCAGGTTCTTGCTACCTTCATCCAAGGATAAGGGTTTGAACCGGAGTTACAATCTCTAGCCACCAGTTATAGTTAACTAGGGCATTTTACACACACACATACACACACACACACACACACACACACACACACACACACACACACACACACACACACACACGCACTGCCAGACAATGGAAAGCATTGGATAAAGTAATATTTCATGTATAATTGACGAGCAATTTATTTCCCTCATCTCAACTCATGTGTTGAGCTATGTATGTATTTTGCATATCTTTTATTGTTTTTTCAACACTTCTGTTTTAGTGAGTTCAACATGAAATGAAAATGGGTTATATTAGAGTGGGAATTTTCAAAAGCATTGTCCTGTACTGTAGAACATACAACACACTGTTGATGGTGAGTAACTGCTGTGTCAAGATCTGTAATTAGCAACTCACTAATGAGCTGAAATCCATCCAAGAAAAATATGCTGAGAGTGGGTATGGGCAGAAGCCAATAACAGGAGGACAGAAACATTACTAGGATGTGTATTTCTGAATATCAAGATGACAGTAAAATGTGAGCAATACTGTAAACACAGAGGACTGACACTTGATTCTACGGGTGCCATCTGTCATATCACTGCCTTTTGCCATCTGAGGAATAGCATCAGAATTAAATTCCCAGTTATTCACAGTAACCTACACACACTATACATGCTGTCCTGACTCATTTTTCTTTCTCTGTGGGGCATTTCAGGACAACTTGTGTCTTATTTCTAACCAAAAGTATGCAAATAATCAGGTATACCTAAGACACTTTCAGATCTTGACATCGTGGCTCTTAACCACTGACCAGCATGTAACAAGTGATCACAACACACACACACACACACACACACACACACACACACACACACACACACACACACACACACACACACACACCCTAAGCAAGTACCGTTTAGCAATGGCAACCAAGCCAGTACCTGGAGATCCCAAGCTTTGTAGCCATCACGTTTAGCAAAGGCAGCTGTTTTGGCTTTGTAACAGTCCGATTTAGTAAAGGAAACCATTTTGGAAGCCAGTTATCGGTGCTGGAATACTGACCTGGAGATCACTATATGTGTTCCCAAGCTTCATTAAAAGCTGCCAGCCCTTTCCTTCCTCCAGTAGTAGCAATCCTGCCATTTTGGCAGCCAGTAGTTCTGTTTCCTACCAGTTATCAATGCTGAGAACGCATGCACAGACTCCAGACCTTGCAGTCTGATCCCCTTCCAGTCTGTGTGGCTGTAATCACATAGACTTCTGGGGCATATGTAAGACTGCTGGGTTAATCCGAATCTGGACTGGTTAAACAGTAGTCCGGATTCAAGTTCCTATGCATGCATGGATGAGTAGTTCCTGGATTTTTTTATTTTGGTTTTCAGCTGGGGGGCTGCAGTCCTGCAGTCCAATAGCACAAGCCACCACTGCTTGACTTACAAAGCCATGTCTGACCCAGCTGTTTTCGACATGCTACATATAAAGACATCCCAGTCCCTCCACATCGCACACTGCAGAGACTTCTACCTCATTACCACAATCGCCACAACATGCTGGTGGGACAGGTCCCTCGCCAAGAGACTGCACATGCCTTGGAATACACTTCCCATACATGTCATGTAGAGCACCTAGCTGGCCATATTTCAGAGAAATCTTGATGGGTGAATGGGTAATAGACAGTTCACCCCCAGGATCACTGCAGTGGCTCTACTTGATACAGACACTGGGAAGTAACATTGGGTGCCACAATGGCAGGGCCTGTCTATGGGCTAGGCTTATAAAGACTCCTGGGCCATTAGCCTACTACACACTTATGAACATATAAGGGGAATTACATCAGCAAGACTGATAAAATAGGGCAGTGGGTGCAAATGTTATCAAAACACTTTGCCCTACAAACAGGCATACTTTGAGACACACTTATGCACACATACACATACTTGCCAGATGTGAGAGTAGAACCCCTATTTAACTACTTATTTGTATCACAGTATTACACAGTTATCACATGTGCCACAGACCTTATGAGGCTGAGGGTTGACAAAAGGGACTTTTAAGGTGAATGATATCTGCAGGACTGCTAAAGTGGAAACGGGGAAGTATACTGTGTTTGAATGGACCCAAAAGCTTTACCTTGCAAACACACACACGGCTTGACATTTGCCAGAACTGAGATTAGAACTTCTACCTCACTAGTTATTTTGACTTTTGACTATAGTGTCATGCAGTTATCGCACACGCCACAGAGATCATGTGGTTGAGGCCTGATGAAAGGGAATTCTAAGGTGAGTGATATCTGCAGGACTGCTAAAGTGGGAATGGTGAAGTATACTGGGTTGGAATGGACCCAAAAGCTTTAACTTATAGAAACACACACACACACACACACACACACACACACACACACACACACACACACACACAGACCAGTGGCGGCTGGTGACTTCAAATCAAAGGGGGGCTGCAGGAGACAGCTGAATGGGTGGGGCCAACATGATGGGGTGGGGCCAACTAGAAAGGGGCGAAGCTATGCTCAAAACCACAAAAACTGTCACTTTAATTAAATACTCTGCTCTGGGTGCCAAACCATCATTATGAGAGTCCAATCAAGACAAAAATGAAGTGGAGAAAAAAATATATATTTCAATGCATTGGCTACATGACAGCTTACTTAATATCTAGATGGAAACAAAAATGTTGTGAGGCATGAAAAAATAAATTACTTTTTAAATACTTTACTGGAATGCCAGTCAAAATCAAGTATAAAAGAACAAGCAGCAGTCCACTCAAACCACTTCTCCTTGCACTGCAGCTCTAATTATAATTTATACTCGGCTATTCCTGCTCAAGATATAAGGAGCTTTACAAACTTCAACAAGATTAATGAACAGAAACTAGGATTTTTGATAGAAATAGTATTAGAAAGCATACACACAAAATCAAGCTTTGGCTAGGAGAGCAAGTTTTTCAAGCATCAACAGATGAAAAGTGAAAGGTTGTTTTAAATATTTTGCTTGAAATTATGAAGTCTGTGTGCCAACTAGAAGAAAAATACTCAGAAATAAGTATTAGAAAAGGTCAGGGGATATACCACCAGCTTGCTGATCAACAGAAACTGCAACCTTAAAGTAGGTATTGAAATAAGCATTAAATTATAAACAAAATGTATGTGTAGGGGAAGAATGAAATAATGTTTTTTTGTGATACAAAGATAGACCAAGGGATAGGAAAACTATAGTAAAAGGAGCCAACAATAACTGTATCCTTCTTAAAGTACCCCAAAGATTACTATACAGTACTATCATGTACCACATATTCATATATGTGTGGTGACAGAAGCATGACTTTAGAGCAATGAAAGCAGTCCTTATCTTCCTGGTATAATATCTAAATTTATCTTCAGACCTACTGACATTCATAGGGGAGTATCAATTTTTATCAAGAATATCATCATCACGAGAGATCCTTTGGGACACAACATTTAACATCTAGAAGTCCAAATCAAAAACAAGACTAATTACCACTTTATAGCTAGCTAAAGAGCACTCTCTATGCCTCCTTCTGAGCATGATAATTACCTCAGCACATTGGTTGAAATTCTCATTAAAGCCAAGACTTTTCTATTTGTGGACTTCAACTATATGTTAATAAACTTGCTGAGCTGCACTGCAAATATCTGGCATGCCCAGTAGTTCCTTGACATTACAAATGCTAAATGTCTTTCACAGATAGATAGTTATCCTAGTAGGAACCCCAATATCCTAGATCTAGTCCTCACAGATATGGCCATTAGTTGCAAATCTCTGTACATATTATCATGTCTTGTTAAATTAGATAATAATTTGGTGACCTTTTCTTTAAAACTGATGATATTTCCCCTGTAAATGGTTCTGTATTTAGGGACTTCTCAAGACCAAACCTTCTTCAGTTACTTAATGACTTAAATATATTATTTTGTAATCCTACTCCTAAGGATCCCATTGCTTAGGCTGTTACATCTGCCTTTGACTTCCACTCCCACATAAATAGTTGTATTGATAAGGTAGTCTCTATCTGCATCAAGTATAATGAGAACTTTGAAAACAACCCCCTGTGGTGACATATAAATAAATTACATGACAACAGAAAGGAAGTGCTTAATGCTTAAGAGGTCTCATAGTTTCATAGTTTCATAGTTTAGTACTAGGCTATCTGCCCTGAGGCATTTGTAAGCCTAGCCATAGTGATGTGGCTTTCGCCAGCCCATGAATGGTACAAAAATGCACAGAATAGATTTAGAATACCATGCCTCTGTCTAGTAGTGACACAGTGAAGGTCCCCTTATATAATAGAATTAGTTTACTGTGCCCATGTCTAGTAGTGGCACAGATGTGACCCCTGGGGTAAAGTTACGATCTCCCATCCACTCATCAAGATTTCTCTTGAAGAGAATTAGTGAGGGGCTCTGCCTAACATGAACTGGGATTTTGTTCCAGAGCATGGGAAGCCTCTGGGTTATGAATCTATCCCTCCAGCATGTCCTATTCATACTTGTGCCGAGGTTTAAGTCTTTAGCTCTCGTGGTTCTGATGGATTTGGATTTTATGAGGTGGAGCATGTCCATCAGTTCCTGATTGGACATGGCCTTGTACGTCAGGCACAGATCACCTCTGAGCAGGCGGTATGCTACTGAACAGAGCTGGAGTTTCTTTAGTCTGGCAGAATAAGACATATGTTGGAGACCCTTGATCCTCTTGGTAAGGTACTTTTGTGGTCTCTCCAGCTGTTGCAAATGCCGGGTGAGGTACATACCAAATGGGGCATTGTACTCAATCATGGGTCTGATGAGGGAGGAGTATATGGGTACAATGACATCCTTGGATCTGGATGTGAATCCCTTCATGATAAGGTGTGCAAGGTAGAATGTCTTTCTAACCACTTTGACAATGTGGGTGTCAAATGAGAGGTCGCTGTCAACTTGCGTCCCTAGGTCTCTGATTACTTTTTCCGTACTCAGTGGGTTGCTGTCTATGTGATAATTTGTGGGTACTTTGTTTTTCCCAAAGGGGATGACTATACATTTTTTGGCATTTAATTTAAGGCCATGACTCCGGCACCAGTTGTCCGTTTCTGTGTGGCCTTTTTGTAGGATGTATGTGTCCGCTGGTGTATCGACTATGGCACCTAGTTTGCAGTAATCTGCAAACTTTGTCAGCCACAACCCTCCCATGTTTGCTTTAACATCTGAGAAATAAATGCCGAACAAGAGGGGTCCCAGGACAGATCCCTGTGGGACACCACTTGTGACTGGCTTTGAGTCTGACATTGCTCCAGCGATTTTAACTTTATGGGTTCTGTCCTTTAGCCAGTTTGCAACCCATCTAGTGACATAAGGGTTTACATTTAAGCTGTTGAGCTTATCTATGATGCCTGAGTGGGGTATTGTGTCGAAGGCCTTAGCCAAGTCCAGGTAGGCTGTATGGACAGCTTTGCCCTCATCAATGGCTCTAGTGACTGTTTCAAAAAAGTCAACCAGGTTCAAAAGGCAAGATCTGCACTTTACAAAGCCGAACTGGGTGGGATCAAGTGTCTGTAGGTCCCCAATGTCTCTGTTTATGAGTTCCATAATGATTATTTCCATAGCTTTGCAAACCAGGCTGGTTAAGCTTATGGGGTGGTAGTTGCCAGGGTCTGTAGAGGTACCCCTTTTGTGGAGAGGGACCACTGTTGCTGTATGCCAGTGTTCAGGTACATATCCTGTAGTAAGGCTAAGGTTAAATAGCATTTTTATGTGTGGGTTTAGCTCCTCTTGGAGTTCACATAGCACGCAACCCGGGATACCGTCAGGTCCCATTGATGCTGTGTTTTTAGCTTTGCTGAGGGCGGCTCTCACCTGGACATCTGAGATGACAGGGAGATTACATTCAGCTGGGATAAGTATTTCTTCTTTTGGGGGTGAGGGAGGGGAGAAATTTGCACTGAACCTGTCAGCCAGAATGTTGGCAATATCTGTGGGTTCAGTGTATATTTTGTTGTTGTGAACTAACTCTGAGCATATCTGAGGGTTTCCACCCAGGTTTCTAACATAGCTGAAGAAGGCTTTGTGGTTATCTTTAGTGTCCTTAGCGATTTTTCTCTCAAAGTTGGCCTTGGATGTTTTTATGAGGGAACGTAGTTTTCTGCTAGTGTTGATCAGAGATGTCTTCCCTTTATGGGAGTTTGCTCTGTTGTGCAGTAGCTTCCTTCTTTTGTCCACCAGAAAGGACGCTTGCCTTTGGTGGAGAGGGACTTGGATTTATTTGGGATTGCATGATCCATGCATTCTTGGAGATGTCCATAGAAAGCATTTGTGAAGGATTCAGCATTGTGGGATGTGGTATCCACTGGCCCAGTGTGCTTAAAGGATACCATCTCAGTCTTAAGAAGAGTGAAGTCTGCTTTTGAGAAGTTTTTCACTGTGGTCTTTTGTGCTGGGGTAGAGGTGGGATATGTATATCCAGAGTGATTAGTTTGTGGTCAGATCTCACTAGTGAGGGGTATACCTCCAGTGTGGAGCATTTTGTCCCCATGTTTGTGATGATCAGGTCTAGTATATTATCTCGCCTAGTGGGAGAGGTGACTAGTTGTTCCAGTGCATTTGAATTTATGAATTCCAGGAACCTTTGGGCTAGGGTGTTAGGGCTAGAATAATGTACCCAATCTATGTTAGGGTAGTTGAAGTCTCCCAGTATGATGGTATTTTGTGATACATTCATATCCTCCAATGTCTTCAGGAAGGCTGAGTGGGGTTCCTGAGATTGGGAGGGTGGTCTGTAACATGCTACCAGTTGTATAGCAGTTTTGCCTATGGTTATTTGCACCTGTATGGTCTCAGATGCTTCATGTGTTGCTACTAACCTGGAGGTGTGGGTGTCCTTGATGAATATGGACACTCCCCCTCCCTTTGTGGTTCGGCCCGGGTTTTGGAGCCGAAAAGCATGATACGAGGTATAGCCTGGTAGCGCTGGGGTGCTCTCAGGAGCCTTGCAGTTACTGCACAGACGTCGATGTTCTCCATACTGAGGAGTGCATCGAGTGCCTGCATCTTGAGATTTAGACTTCTGGCGTTGAGCAGCATTACCCTTAGTTTTTTTCCATTTTTGTTTTCTAAGGAGGTGGGTTTGTCTTTTGAGCCTTGCCTAAAAAAGGCACTGTGGGGGTGGCAAGAGCCTTAGCCAATATCCGGAAGCCCAGTGGTGACAGGTGCAAGCCATCCCTTGCGAAGCAGCGTGGCTTGTCCAACATGTCATCCCAAGCAGACAGACATTGGATCCCCTTAGAATGACACCAGTACTTGAGCCAATTATTAAAGCTGATCATCTTGTCTTTGTATTGTGGCATCATTCTTGGTGAGGGCAAGATGCTGCTCAGGGTCAGGATCATACCAGTTTGGGCTACATAATCAGAGAGCTCCTCTATGTCTCTTTTCATGTAGTCCAGGGAGGTACGTCTCAGGTCATTCACGCCAGCATGGACAATGACGGAGTCATATTTGTACTTGCTTTGGAGTGACTTGAGTGCGTGTGTTATGTGGCGGATCCTAGCTCCCGATAGGCAGCTCACAGTCAACCTCTCCTTGTTCAGCCTAGTAAGCGGGATATCAGTGTGTCTGACTATAGAGTCACCTATTACTAGTGTATCAGGCATGGTGTTTGGCCTTAAGGGCTGTGATTGATTGACACACTGATTTATTGAAGTATGTGTTGCATGTGTTTTGTTTTGAGGTGGTGGATTATTGGATGTCTGCTTTGGGAGCCTCTGTTGTTTTGGTAAGTTTTTTATTAGAGTCTCCGAGTATCTCTTTGTGTTTTTATGTGTTTGGTTTGCAGTTGTGGTAGGTCTATGTGGGACTGGGTTTGTTGTGTGTGTGGTTACCATCTCCTCCTGTCTGGTCATGCCAGCCCTGAGTTGAGAGAGTTCAGCCTCCAGTTTGGCTATATAGTTGCATCTCTCACATGTATTTGTGTTTGTTGAGAGGAGGAGAGGGTTGTCTGTGTACATGAGACAATTGTAGCATTGTCTCAAGATATCCAGATTAACTAGCTGAACTGGAGAGGACACCAGTAATCTACCACTCAACATGCTAGAACAGTATAAGGGAGTGTTGTGCCTTTAAGGGAAGTGGATATTCACAGGGGTGGTAGGTGGATGTAGTGCTTACTTAGTATGAGAGTGCTTACTTAGTAGAGAAGTTTGAGAACAAGTGCTAGGCTTATAATTTAGCGAGTAGCCTGATTATACTAAGAGTAGAGCTTCCTTAAGGGAAAATTTGAAGAGCAGACTTGACGGAGCCAGAAGAACTTTAACCTTGTTTAACTGGTGCTGCGCTATGCGCACAATCGCGCAAAGCCACGCAAACGTGGATTTTAAACAGGGAACTTCAAAAGAGCTAGAAATGGTCCAAAACAACCAATTACTACAGCTCTTGTGCTGAGGTCACTTCCTACAGGGACAGGTAGACTGCTCAAGGCTCCCCACTCCCACTGGTGAGCAAAGAAACTTCCTTCTATCCAAGTAAGGTAATGGACAACACAGGAACTACACCACAGCCCAGAATACAGCAAAGCCTGTAAACTGGTCTAAACTAGTCAAGGAGAGGCGGGAAAACAAGGATTATTTTTTTGGTTTTTTTTGTTTTTAGATAGAAAACACACAGAAAATGCAGAAACAGTAATAAATCAGTTACACAGGCTAGCACACTTTAGTGGGCAGCCTCAATAGTTAAATTAAACAAACAAACAAACAAACTTTCGATCAATTTCAACTAAAATGTAACTTTAAGTGCAGATATAAAATAATGCAGCAAGCAGCTAAAAAAACAGTTTAAGCTTGTTTAGGGTAAGCTAGAGAAGGTATTTCAAGTAAAAAACAGCAAAGATACTTAAATCAAGAAAGTAGTCACTTTTCTGAGTTCTCTGTAGCTAGGACCACTCTGCAGGACCACGAGGAGCTTGTCTGAGTAGTATAGCCAGAAAAAAACGCCAGAGGCGGATTTTAAACAGGGAACTTCAAAAGAGCTAGAAATGGTCCAAAACAACCAATTACTACAGTTCTTGTGCTGAGGTCACTTCCTACAGGGACAGGTAGGCTGCTCAAGGCTCCCCACTCCCACTGGTGAGCAAAGAAACTTCCTTCTATCCAAGTAAGGTCATGGACAACACAGGAACTATACCACAGCCCAGAATACAGCAAAGCCTGTAAATTGGTCTAAACTAGTCGAGGAGAGGAGGGAAAACAAGGATTATTTTTTTGTTTTTTTTGTTTTTAGATAGAAAACACACAGAAAATGCAGAAACAGTAATAAATCAGTTACACAGGCTAGCACACTTTAGTGGGCAGCCTCAACAGTTAAATTAAACAAACAAACAAACAAACTTTCGATCAATTTCGACTAAAATGTAACTTTAAGTGCAGATATAAAATAATGCAGCAATCAGCTAAAAAAACAGTTTAAGCTTGTTTAGGGTAAGCTAGAGAATGTATTTCAAGTAAAAAAACAGCAAAGATACTTAAATCAAGAAAGTAGTTGCTTTTCTGAGTTCTCTGTAGCTAGGACCACTCTGCAGGACCACGAGGAGCTTGTCTGAGTAGTATAGCCAGAAAAAAAATGCCCAGAGGCGGATTTTAAACAGGGAACTTCAATAGAGATAGAAGTGGTCCAAAACAACCAATTACTACAGCTCTTGTGCTGAGGTCACTTCCTACAGGGACAGGTGGGCTGCTCAAGGCTCCCCACTCCCTCTGGTGAGCAAAGAATCTTCCTTCTATCCAAGTAAGGTAATGGACAACACAGGAACTACACCACAGCCCAGAATACAGCAAAGCCTGTAAACTGGTCTAAACTAGTCAAGGAGAGGCGGGAAAACAAGGATTATTTTTTTGTTTTTTTTTTGTTTTTAGATAGAAAACACACAGAAAATGCAGACACAGTAATAAATCAGTTACACAGGCTAGCACACTTTAGTGAGCAGCCTCAACAGTTAAATTAAACAAACAAACAAACAAACAAACAAACATTCGATCAATTTTGACTAAAATGCAACTTTAAGTGCAGATATAAAATAATGCAGCGAGCAGCTAAAAAACAGTTTAAGCTTGTTTAGGGTAAGCTAGAGAAGGTATTTCAAGTAAAAAAACAGCAAAGATACTTAAATCCAGAAAGTAGTCGCTTTTCTGAGTTCTCTGTAACTAGGACCACTCTGCAGGACCACGAGGAGCTTCTCTGAGTAGTATATCCAGAAAAAAACGCCCAGAGGCGGATTTTAAACAGGGAACTTCAAAAGAGCTAGAAATGGTCCAAAACAACCAATTACTACAGCCCTTTTGCTAAGGTCACTTCCTACAGGGACAGGTAGGCTGATCAAGGCTCCCCACACCCACTGGTGAGCAAAGAAACTTCCTTCTATCCAAGTAAGGTAATGGACAACACAGGAACTACACCACAGCCCAGAATACAGCAAAGCCTGTAAACTGGTCTAAACTAGTCGAGTAGAGGTGGGAAAACAAGGATTTTATGGGGTTTTTTTTTTGTTTTTAGATAGAAAACACACAGAAAATGCAGAAACAGTAATAAATCAGTTGCACAGGCTAGCACACTTTAGTGGGCAGCCTCAACAGTTAAATTAAACAAACAAACAAACAAACAAACTTTCGATCAATTTTGACTAAAATGTAACTTTAAGTGCAGATATAAAATAATGGAGCAAGCAGCTAAAAAAACAGTTTAAGCTTGTTTAGGGTAAGCTAGAGAAGGTATTTCAAGTAAAAAAGCAGCAAAGATACTTAAATCCAGAAAGTAGTCGCTTTTCTGAGTTCTCTGTAGCTAGGACCACTCTGCAGGACCACGAGGAGCTTGTCTGAGTAGTATAGCCAGAAAAAAAATGCCCAGAGGCGGATTTTAAACAGGGAACTTTAAAAGAGCTAGAAATGGTCCAAAACAACCAATTACTACAGCTCTTGTGCTAAGGTCACTTCCTACAGGGACAGGTAGGCTGCTCAAGGCTCCCCACTCCCACTGGTGAGCAAAGAAACTTCCTTCTATCCAAGTAAGGTAATGGACAACACAGGAACTACACCACAGCCCAGAATACAGCAAAGCCTGTAAACTGGTCTAAACTAGTCGAGGAGAGGAGGGAAAACAAGGATTATTTTTTGGGGTTTTTTTTGTTTTTAGATAGAAAACACACAGAAAATGCAGAAACAGTAATAAATCAGTTACACAGGCTAGCACACTTTAGTGGGCAGCCTCAACAGTTAAATTAAACAAACAAACAAACTTTCGATCACATTTGACTAAAATGTAACTTTAAGTGCAGATATAAAATAATGGAGCAAGCAGCTAAAAAAACAGTTTAAGCTTGTTTAGGGTAAGCTAGAGAAGGTATTTCAAGTAAAAAAGCAGCAAAGATACTTAAATCCAGAAAGTAGTCGCTTTTCTGAGTTCTCTGTAGCTAGGACCACTCTGCAGGACCACGAGGAGCTTGTCTGAGTAGTATAGCCAGAAAAAAATGCCCAGAGGCGGATTTTAAACAGGGAACTTTAAAAGAGCTAGAAATGGTCCAAAACAACCAATTACTACAGCTCTTGTGCTGAGGTCACTTCCTACAGGGACAGGTAGGCTGCTCAAGGCTCCCCACTCCCACTGGTGAGCAAAGAAACTTCCTTCTATCCAAGTAAGGTCATGGACAACACAGGAACTACACCACAGCCCAGAATACAGCAAAGCCTGTAAACTGGTCTAAACTAGTCGAGGAGTGGAGGGAAAACAAGGATTATTTTTTGGGGTTTTTTTTGTTTTTAGATAGAAAACACACAGAAAATGCAGAAACAGTAATAAATCAGTTACACAGGCTAGCACACTTTAGTGGGCAGCCTCAACAGTTAAATTAAACAAACTTTCGATCAATTTCGACTAAAATGTAACTTTAAGTGCAGATATAAAATAATGCAGCAAGCAGCTAAAAAAACAGTTTAAGCTTGTTTAGGGTAAGCTAGAGAAGGTATTTCAAGTAAAGAAACAGCAAAGATACTTAAATCCAGAAAGTAGTCGCTTTTCTGAGTTCTCTGTAGCTAGGACCACTCTGCAGGACCACGAGGAGCTTGTCTGAGTAGTACCTACCTTAAGAGTATGCGTAAGCAAATTAACAGAGAGCTTCAGGCTACCATTAGGAATCTCAGAGATGAGAATGAACTGAAAATAGCCACTAAAACCAAAAATATCTACAAATCTTTCTTTAACTAATAGGCTAGCTAATAAAATTAGTGCCAGTTTTACTCCACCAACAGTAATTGTTATTCCACAGGTTCTACAATCCTAGCCACCCCCTTAATTACTATAGAACAAGTTCTCACAGCCCTATCAATAACTAGGAATACTTCATCCATCATCCATGGACCCTGTTAATGCCCCTGATTTCGTGATTATCAGTGCCAAATATGGCCCTTCTGAACCACTGCTAACCTGTTTAATATAAGCCTCTCCACTATTTAGACTCCTGAAGCCTGAAAAACAGACAATGTAATGCCATTACACAAGGGTAGCTACACACAAACCATGGAAACTACAGACCTTTTAGTCTCACTAGCCTCATATAAAAGCTATGGAACTCATTATTTCAGACTTCATTAACCTGGACATTGAAAATCCCTTAACCTTGGGTCTCATCAGTTTGGGGTTGTCAAAGGCAGGTCCTGCCTCTTTAACCTCATTAATGTCTTTGAAGAAGTAACCAAAACAGTGGATTCTGATTAAGTAGTCATAAAACATATCTAGACCTATCCATGGCCTTTGACACTATTTGCCATGCAGGCATTACTGATAGACATGTAAAAATGAAAATAGCCTTATATTATGCAATGGATAGTTAACTGGTTTTCTGACAGAACCCATGTAGTTAGAGTTGCAGGTGGCACTACTGAAAACAAACAAACAAACAAACAAACAAATACCAATGGCTTACCACAGGGCTCAGTTTTGGGCTGTCTCCTCTTTGGCATTTATTTCTCAGACCTTCAGGCCAGCACTCCTGACCTACACTTAACTATGTTTGTAAATAACTGTAAGTTCAGTGTTATTCAATCTACAACTGAATCATAATTGTTCCAGCATGGGTTAGACCATGTTCTGGTGCAAAGATAATGCTCTCAAATTAAATATAAAAAAGTGTAGCATAGTTCATTTTTGTAAAGAAAACAGTTTCACTTAACATATAGGTGATGCACCCCTCAGATTAGAACCTGTTCTAAGGGATTTAGGCACTCTCGTGGATAATTTCGTATCATAGTCATGATGCCTCCACAGTAGTTCAGAAAACCTTTTATCTAGCTTATCTAATTGTTAAGGGCATCTCTACTAGACCCAGAAAGTCTCAATTCCCCTTTATTCGTATCTTAATAGAAGCAGTATTGAATATAGCACACCATTTGGCTTGTATTTGTGTAAATATTTCACAAAACAGATGACTAAAAAAGATCAGTGGCCTCAAAAATCTCAGTTATCAGGAGAGATTCTCAGCACTTTCTCTGAACTCATTCTATTACAGACTGATCTGCAGGGATCTATGTCCAGTCTTGAGCCATGAAAGATCTAACCCTAATTGACCTCCTATTCCTTCACAGAACTAATGGAACCTCAAATACTCAGGTAACAAAACTAGACCTTCATCAGCAGATAAACAACACACATTGGAGTGATAGATTCATATCCTAACATTTTACTCAATTATTTTATAAACTTCCACTACATGTCAAACAGAGCATACCCTTGCCATTTTCAAAGTAAACGTAGATAATTGGATGGGTACGTTCAAATTCTCCCATGGTTTATATTGTCTTGCCCTCTTTGAGGCCAAAGATAACTTTTGAATTGTATTTTTTGGCTAGGCTTATAATGGTCTGCAGACTGTTTGCCTAGTATTTATGAACTGATATGTTAGACTACAAGTGTTGTTATTTTTATATTTCTTTATTTGATGGCAAAAAAACATTTAGTGCGTGTGTGTGTGTGCTTTTTTGTATGTATATGTGAGTGAATCTCCCTACTTGAGTGTACACTTTTGTTTGCAATCTTTTGTGTATACTTGTGTATCTGTGACTCTGCATTCTTGCATGTGTGTCTGTATGTAGACATTATTATGTAAAATACTTCCTCCAACAGTAATTGCATGTGCTACAGCAACTTTGAAACTTTAGGTGATGGAACTATTCTACATTAAAAATATGAAAAATATGTATATACTAATAATAAAACAAATACAAAACAATTTAATTGATGTACCATTATCTAAGCTCAATAATGTTATTCGGGGTAGACTTTAGAGAGAAATAATGGACATTCCAGAAGTGGAGAGGCCCTCAGCCTCTAATATCAGGTCTCACAACACCATTGGGGATTGTAACATCCACTCTGTCAGGCATTACTGATGGGATTAGCAATGGGTGTTTCAAACTGCCTTTGCAACGTTCAATGTATTACATCTATTTATAGATAAAGTTCTAAAAAGATCAAGATTAAGGTGGTAGAAATACAGAGGTTACTTGTTTGTATTTGTATTTGCATGAATAATAGCAGAGGAATTTCCCTCAGGTTCTACACAAATTTATCCTAACTTATATAAATGTCACCCATGACTTCCATGATCTCCATTGAAAATAGGCATGATGTTTAGATCTTCAAAATCGGCACAACACATTAAAAACACAAATGGGTTGGGAGGGTGGCCTAATGGTTAAAGTGTTTGCCTTACAAACACAAGGCACGGGGTTCGATTCTCACAAGGGATAATTGGCTAGGCTTAAAATGTCTCGCAAGGGCAGTTAGCTTAGTACTAATCTATGAATAAATGAAGGTAAACATGCACATTTAGATACACACATTTAGACAAATACAACTGAATGTACATATATAAATTATATAAAAACATATATAAATAAGGATATCAGACATAGGTGCACATAGTTAAAAACATTCCAATTGATATAGACTATACACTGTTTTTGAGAAATGGGCACAGGCAATATTGTTGTAACCCTGTACTCAGGTATATAGCTATCAAAAGTAATGCATAGATACAGTATATACATTTTTACTGGCAACTTTGGAAAAAAGAATTACAGACGTTTACCTGGTGCAGCAAAAAAAAACACCTACCTCAGTTTATGTATTAGTCGTCCTCTCTGCTCTGCGCTCTCTCTCTGACTGCAGCCACCACAAGCCAAAAACGCCGGTATAAATTAAAATAATAATAATATCCACCAACGAACGGTCCCAAACTCCCAAATCCCAAATTGCAACCTCTAAATAAGCTATTGCTACTTATTGTTTCTCGCTCTCTTTTTTGAGAAGAGAGCGAGAACCAATCAGTAGCAATCCAGCCATCCACATCACATATGTGCCTGCCGACATGACAGTCCGACGCCCCTTCTAATTTCCAATGCGGATCATGCGGTTAAACTGCATAGACTTCTGGGCATCACACTGATGCTTTTATTTAAATCTGGACTGCCTTTTACAGCAGTCAGATACTACCAGATATCTTAAAAAAAAAAAAAAAAAACGGAACTCGACGAGCATGTGCACTTTGGGTTCTGGGAGTTTGCAGACACATATAGACATTTGTAGTTTTAGACTTCTTAATTTTAAAAGCCATACTGCAACTGCCAGACCTGCTGTGATATCACTGTCTAAAAGTCTGTGGGTGGGGATTTCACAGATGTTGCCATGTGGGGGGCTTTGCCAGGCATTTCTGTATGGTTTTCTACAGCTGATATTCTGGGTGAGGTTGGGGTTGGTTATGGGACCCTCACTTTGACATCCATGCATGTGACCCATGATCCCCCAGTTATTTGGCTCACCACATATACTGCAGTGGTATTTGTCAACTAGGGTAGTACTATATGGTGTGGGTAGGCCAGTACTGGGAATACACTTCCTGCTGTCCCACAGAGCTGTCAGTTGTCTGCTGCTATCCCAGTAAGCCACCCCATTCCCTCGCATGCTTGAATCAATACCATAGATATGCTATCAGAACATTCCACTCCATTCATTAAGTTTGTTAAGGAGAGTGACTTACTTTGTGCCTGAGACAGTTGTGAGGATGGTGTTTGAGAAAAAAGAGCTAGCATGGCAATTAAGGCTAGCAGCATGCAGGGAGCCAGGAATTAACGAAGCTTGTTCAATCGCTTGTATTTTAAAATTAAAGAACCTTTTGAGGTAACTATCAAGCATAACAGTAAAAGGGTATAGAGAATTTAAATGTGTTAAAAAAACATCAGTAACCCACATGCTTTAAGACAAACTAGCTAGGTGGCTAAAAATATAATGGTAATATACTTCCATTTTCAACTGGTTAGGACTAACCCAATTGAATTTAATAGTATGGTAGTACATTCACGTGTACTAGTGACGAGGTTTCTTAGTAGTAATGTTAGAACAGTAGATAGAAGTATCCATACACTTATTCAAAAAATACACCCATAACTTAAAGGGAAGTGTTAGGTTAACATAGTAATAATGGTGTAGGATTGGAAGCACTGTTTCTGTACTGTTATGTTTGTGGCCATTTAGGATATTAATAACATTTTTTTAGAATGTATGGATACACTAAAGTTTACTTAAAAAGGAACTTTTATATTTTTACTTGTCTAAAAATAGACATATTATTAACAGAATATTTCCCGTGTTCAAACACAGGACATAAGATTTTTTATTTTAGGTTGTAGTTAAGAAGTTTTAATTATGGTGCTTAATTGCCGACTTAACTGGTGTCAATCAATCAATTTTCTATGTATCAGCCTTTTAAATAAGCTTGTATCAATACTGGTTGTTGTCTGATGAAGTTCTAGCATTTTTATAACGAAAAGCACTCTGTAGTGTTGCTGCTCTGTAGTGTTTAACAGTATCGGTGGTGATATATATTTTTTAATTTGTAATCTGAAATCAAATAAACAGCTTTTATCAAACATTTGTAGCAAAACCTTTCCTGAGAAGTTGGCGTATCCTGTTCCGTGTCTGTGGTTTGGATTACTTCTTGGTTCTAGGATGGTGTTTGAGGGCTAACTATGTCAGATGCACACAGTACACTGCCTATACATGGTAGGGTATAGGTGGTGTGTTGTCTGGCATCCATTTTACTGTGTGTGCTAGTCAGAGAGAGAGATTAGTCCCTTGGGTCCTACAGTGTCAGTGTATGTGCTATGTGTTGCCTCTTTGCAAGGACAGGGCATACTGGGCATGCCTCCGTCTGACTACAGGGGCAGGCTCAGGATGTTCCAACTCCGAGTCACTCTGTGCCTGTGGAGACCTTGGCAATGGTAAGGGGTTATGTGGCCCTTCCTCATTTTATTCCTGCTGCAGCTGTTTCTGCAGGATCATATTGTGTAGCATGGCACATACTATGAACATGTGTGCACATGTGGCTGGAGAGTACTGCAAGGCTCCACCGGATATGTCAAGGCAGGGGAACTGTGACTTGAGCATCCCAAACACATGCTCTGTAATGATCCTGGTTTGTTAGTGTGCCTCATTATGGCATTCTTGTGTGGGTGTGTGTGCATTTCTGATGGGTGTCATCATCCATGGCTGCAGTGCAGAGCCAGCATCTCCCACCAGATGGACATATGGGATATCCCCACTGGCAAACACCCAGTACAGCTCTGATGAATGCCAAATGTGGGAGTCGTGATAGCTTCCAGGGCTGCCAACACACACATTCATGATAATGCCCTGGGCATCACACAAAACCTGGTGGTTGATGGAGTGTAAGTCTTTGCGGTTTAGGTTGACCCTACCCTGGTCACAAAGGTGGTGCTTTGATGTGGATGTGCATGCAGTCTATGGCACCCACTACCTCAGGGTATTCTGCTACACAGTAGAAGAAACGTATATTGCTGGTCCTCTCCTCATGGGTGCTGGGGAAGTAAATGTGCTCACCGGCATGCAGTCGCATAGCATCCAAGAACTGGTGAAGTATCCTGGATGCAGATGCCTGTGAGACCCCCATGGTATCTCCAGCTGGTCTTTGGAAAGTACCTGTAGCTAGTATTCTTAAGGCTACACATACCTTGGTATCCACTGAGATGGGTTCCCCTTTGTTTGTTCTGGGCCTGAGGCGAGGCCGGCACAGCTCAACAAGTTGTTGAAGTATGTCCCTGTCCACCCTGTAGAGCTCTACTATCTCCAGATCATGTAGCCCCTGGTAGGTTACCCTGGGTCTGAACAGTCTTCTCCTCCTCCTTGGTCTGGGTTGGTTGTCAGCATTATCCTCCTCACCACCCTCAGTCACTAGCACATACTGATAGATCAAAGCAACAGTAGCCCCTAACATGTTTTGTTAGTTTTGTCAGTTTAAAATTCCCCCGAATGTGTACACCAGTGGTTTAGCATTTGTGGTTAAAAACAGACTGAAAGGTGTTAGCATAGTTTATAGTAGTGTTCTTGTCTGCTGCCTGTGTAATTGGCTGATTCTGATACATTCCACATGCCAGCTATGGTTGTTCTCCTTGATTGCCTTCCTTCTGCTGTTTCCCCTTCCCATTTCCTCCCTATTTAAGCCCTGATGTGTGCCATGCATTCCCGGTGCTCAAATGTACACAGTTCTGCTGTCCCCTCTGTTTTTTTTCTTTTTTTTTTTATTTTTAGTTTTAGGCCCGGTGCGCACTGCGCACACCCATTTAGCTAAAGTAAATACTTTTGAGCAGAACTAGCCCTCCCTGGACGTGAACATGCTCTGCATTTCATAGAATAGGAAAATACAGCCTCAGACACACCCCCTTCCTTAGCTGTGCTTAGCTAAGGGCCAACATGGGCCACTGAGCTCTATTGTGCTTACAGCAAGCATGACACAAACCCTTTTCATGTTAACTGCTCCTCCTGTCTACACAGTGGTGTTAGAGCACCTACATGGTTAGGTGCAGTCTGACACTTAGAAAAAATTTGTGATTCAGTATAAATCCCCTCATTTGCATACACCACTGCCTTACTTCTGAGTTACTACACTTACACTGAGCCTTCCCCCTTAGCAACCACTATCCCCTGGCATTGTTTTAATTCTGCATGCCATTGACTATAATGGCAAACTACAGATTTATCTCAGAATTGATTTTTCCCTTTTTTTATATTTCTGGCATGATCCCATTTGCGTGCCACTGCCCTATGCTTAAATGGACGAGATCAGCCCCAAAAAAACCCTTTTATTTTATAAAATTTAAATTATTTTTCATGCCAATAGCCATATATTTGGCCATTTGCATGCCTAATAAATGGAATACATGCTTTATTTGAGGCTGTCATGCCTCCGTTTTCTTATTTGCAGAAATGTATTCAGCTAATAACTGAATACATTTCTGCAGGTTACACTATTCTTGCACGAACACCTGCCTGCTTGCTGAATCACTAATTCACCTCATTTGCATGGTTTTCACTAGCAAATGAGGTAATTAGCATAAGGCAGTGGTGTCCATGCAGGAATAGTGTAGGACCGCTATGTGTACATCCCGAGAGCCCTTTGCTGAATCGCTCGGCAGACATATTGCATGCAGCAGCTCCTGCACTATTCCTGCACATCGTGCAGGTCTTAATGAATCCTGGTGATTGACTGTGATATAAATAGGACCTGCTGGAGTTATAGGTATATATCCCAAAGATTACCAGTTTTCTAGAACAGTCTTCCCATTAATATGAAGCAGAATTCCTCCTTAACCCAATTCAAACATAACTGGACAATTGGGTAACAGGAAATTCTTCCCTGAGTTGTTACCTAGGTCTTTATGGGCATAGGCAACCTTTAAAAGGTTCATCTCCCAGGCTCCTGGTTGTAAATGTTTCATCTCCCAATTCCCTGCATACACTTACCAAGAATACCAGAACTTATCACAGGTTTGGGATGCATAGCTAGGCTTGAAAATGCCTTTGTAGTCATTGGCCTAGTACACACCTATGAACATATAAAGAGTACAAACCCTGCATATGTATTCGTCTCTTTCTTTATTGTTCCTCATTCACTTTCTATTATTTCCTAAGAGCAATTTTATCTAATTTTTATTTCATATGATATTTGCATCAGTGCTTAATGTACTTCCCTGAATATGCACAACAATTTCTTAGTAAGAAGAAATAACTGTGGTCATTAAAACCAGCCTTCTTCCTTTCCATTCCTTACATACAGGGACATCCGGTTTGCAGTCTTCAAGACCACCTGCATGTGGTAAGCACACATTTTTTTATTGTTATTAGTATACATAAGGTAGATTTCAGTCTTACTGGGAGTAGTATTTGTATTGTGTTAGCATCTGTTATACTTAACAAACCTTTTGTTCAACATCCACATATAGTGACTAATAGCATTATGTGACCTAGCACTCTAATGCATGAAAGGCATCTACCACTGTTACAATGTTAACGTTTACATTAGGAGATGTCTCCCCAATCCCTTTTATCCCAGAGAGACACTTCAACTCTAGGAATAAAGTAAGAAAACAAACAGTGGCCGGTGAAACTGGAAATAAAGTTTAATTAGCACTTTCGTCTGTTGTTACACTTGACTTCTTCAGATTAAAACAAAACATTCCATTACATCACATACTTTTATATCCAGGCTTTGTCACATGATCACATCATTAAAAGAAAAATAGGATTTAAAAATTGTTGTTATTGTGCATAAATGAATTTTCACCAATATAAACATCCTATATAACACATAAGTTAAAAAACTCCATCTGAAGTATTGTAAAAATATTTTGTTAACATAGCAACATCAAAGCACTCATTCATAAGTATTTTTACACAACCCAACTATACATCATTAACTCAGATAATGACAAAATTTTGAACTATAACTGTATATAATTCCTAACATAATAATTACCTGGCCATCATTTTAAAAATATAATTCAGCTTTTAATTTCAAGTAGCTGGAGAGAGATACTACATCATTCAGTCCAGGTGGATTGGTGGCATTCACCCTTAATTGTCACATGAATTCTTTGAATTCAAGAAACAGTTCCTTAGCCCCCCCCCCCCCCCCCCACACCACTGTTACTTACAATCTGGTCAATAGCTACAAATTTAAACCTATGATCTGGGTTCAAGATAGTATGTTCAGCCAATACATTTTTAAGGTTACCCTTTTTGATATCATACATATGTTGGTATATACGAACTTTGAATACCTTCTTGGTCTTACCTATGTAAAAACTTTCACAGTTTTGATATAGGGCGACATACACAACATGGGTACTATTGCAATTCAATTTGTGGTTCAGATAAACTGTGATGTATTCAGGAATGTAAACACTTTCCGTTTCTAATACACTGGCACATTGAGTACAATGACCACATTTTAACATCTTGCCCTTGTTATAATATTTGTTCCCCTCTTTGTTTCTGTCCAACAAATCTTTAAAACACACATCTTTTTTATATACAACAAATGGTCTATCACCTACGTTCTTAAGGACCTCTTTATCACTCCTAAATATAAACCAATTCTTTTTAAAAATATCTTTGATGTCATAGAACTGGGGGTTATAGGTCAAAATAAGAGCTCTGTTAAACTCGTTTTTATGTCTTGGATCCATATCAACAACATTTGCTTTACTGGTGATACCTTCTCCTAAGCCTAACAAGGGAAAAAAATACCCATTAACTCTTTTTTCAGTAACCTCGCACAAAATAGGTTCAATAAAACTGTTGGGATACCCCCTTCTTAATAACATAGTCCTTAACTTCTCCCTTTCTTCAACAAACATTTCTACATCACTAACCATTCATGCTAAATGCACGCATTGGCCTTTAACCATTTATCTCATTTGAAAGTCTGGATGCCCACTTTCAAAATGTAAAAGGGTGTTAGAATGGGTCTAGGACTATTCACTGAAAGCACATTTCACTGAAACACATTTGACTGTGCACAATTCACCTAAAACTCAATTCACTGAAACACATTTCACTGAAAGTTATATATGGCCTTTTCCCCACTATTGTGTGACCCTGGAGTTAGTATATATAGTAAGGGGGGTGTGGCGGGTGTAGCCCCCCACCTATTTTAAATATTTTGAACTATATACATGGATACTTGCAATTCCAATAAATTACTCTTTTCTGAACTTAATATATATCCAAAATATGTGGGAGGCTACACCCCCCCACCCCCATTACTATATATACTAACTCCAGGGTCACACAACAGTGGTGTGAATGACCTGAGATGTACCTCCTTGGACTACATGAAAAGGGACATGGAGGAGCTGTCCGATCTTGTAGTCCAGGCAGGTATGACCCTAGCCCTGAGTAGCATCCTGCCATCACCCAGAATGATACCACAGTACAAGGACAAAATGATTGACTTCAACAATTGGCTAAGCTTCTGGTGTCATTCTAAGGGCATCCAGTATCTGTCTGCCTGGGATGACATGATCAACAAGCCACGATGCTTTGCCAGAGATGGCCTGCACCTGTCGCCCCTGGGATTCCGGATACTGGCTAAGGCTCTAGCCACCCCTATAGTGTCGTTTTTAGGCAAGGTTCAAATGACAAATTCACCACCCTAACAGGTACAGGCAAGAAGAATCTGAGGGTATTGCTACTCAATGCTAGAAGTCTAAACCTCAAAATGCACTCTCTCGAGGCACTCCTTAAAATGGAGAACATCGACATCTGTGCAGTGACAGAGACCTGGTTCAAGGCTCCAGAGAGTACCCCATGCATTACCAGGCTATAATTCATACCACACCTTTCGGCCACCTAACCTGGACCGAAACACTAAAGGTGGAGGCATGTCCATATTCATTAAGGATATCCACACCTCCAGGCTAGTTGCTCAGCATAATGCATCCGAGATTATCCAAGTGCAACTAACTCTGGGCTAGACCGCAATCCAAACTGTAGCTTGCTACAGATCCCCCACCATGCCCCAGGATTCCTACTCCTCATTTCTTAATACACTGGAAAATATTAGGGTACAACCTTAACACCCTAATAATGAGCGATTTCAACTACCCTACCATTAACTGGGAAAATTACTCATGTACCAACTCTTGTGCTCAACGTTTTCTGGAATTCATAAATTCCAATGCCATGGATCAACTTATCCACACCCCCACCAGGGGCAGCAGTATCCTAGACCTGGTTATTACCAACATGGGCAACCAGTGCTCCACACCAGATGTCAGTTCCTCGTTGGTCAGATCCAACCATAAGCTAATCACCCTAGACATCCACATCCCTCCCCCACCCCCCATTAGGGAAACCACAGTAAAAAATTTCTCCAAAGCCAACTTCACGCTTCTTAAGACAGAAGTGGCAAACTTCACGACACCCATGCTGACGGACAATAGAGGTATGACTGCTGAATCCTACACAAATGTACTTTATAAGCACTTACATGAGTGCATGGATCGTGCAATCCCTAACAGAACCAAGATGCTATCCTCCAAAAAAAGGAAGCCAATCTGATGGTCCCCTGCCATAAACAAACTCTACAACAGAAGAAAGAAACTGTTGCAAAAAAGAGTAAAATCCTGTGATTGGAGAAACTCCCTGGTCAGCTTCAATAAGAAGCTGAGATCCCTCATAAAATCCTCCAAAGCTAGTTATGAAAACAAAATTGCCACTCACTCTAAAGACAACCACAAAGCATTCTATAGCTATGTCAAGAATCTCAATGGCAACACTCAGATCTGCTCTGAGTTACAGCACAATGGCACTAAATATACAGAACCAACGGATATTGCCAACATCCTGGCAGATAGGTTCAGTGCTAACTTTACCCCTCTGTCATCCCCTAAAGGGCCCATCTCTATACCAGAAGAATGCAAAGTTCCTGTAATCATGGCTGCACAGGTAAAAAACACACTATCCAAAGCCAAGAACACAGCATCCATGGGACCTGACGACATCCCAGGCTGTGTTCTACATGAACTACAGAATGAACTGGCACCCCACCTAAGTACCATGTTCAATCATAGCCTCACCTCAGGCTATGTGTCACTGAATGGCACACAGCGACAGTTATCCCACTCCACAAAGGGGGAGCCACCACAGACCCCAGAAACTACTGCCCAATTAGCCTAACAAGCCTGGTCTGCAAGGCTATGGAGCATATCATCATGGAACTTATAAACAATGACATTGGTAATCTCCAGACTCAGGACCCCACCCAGTTCAGGTTTGTAAAAGGCAGATCATGTCTCCTAAACCTGATAGACTTCTTTGAAGCAGTCACCAAAGCCGTAGATGAGGGTAAGGTGGTTCACACAGCCTATCTAGATCTCGCCAAGGCTTTTGACACCATCCCCTACTCTGGAATTATAGATAAACTCACTAAACTAGGTATAAATCCCTATGTCACAAGATGGGTTGCCAACTGGCTCACTGACAGAACCCACACTGTGAAAGTAGCAGACTCCAAATCCAGCTTCAGACCAGTGACAAGTGGAGTACCACAGGGTTCAGTCCTGGGTCCTCTCCTGTTTGGTATCTACTTCTCTGAAGTACAGGCCAACACAGAAGGTCTTTGGCTAACAAAGTTCACAGATGACTGCAAACTAGGAGCCATAATCAAAACTCCAAAAGATGTGGACATCCTACAAAAGGGCCTTGCTGAGACAGATGCCTGGTATCAAAGCCATGGCCTCAAGCTCAATGCCAAAAAATGCATTGTCATTCCTTTTGGTAAAAACTCAGTACCCATGAACTTTCACATAGGTGGTAGTCTACTCAACACTGAAAGTGTGATAAGAGACCTTGGGACACAGGTGGACAGTAGTCTCTCCTTTGATAATCACATTGCCACAGTAGTCAGAAAATCCTTCTATGTGGCACACCTCATCACAAAAGGTTTCTCATCCAGGAAAAAAGAGGTCATTGTTCCCCTCTACTCGTCACTCATTAGACCCATTATAGAGTACAATGCCCCTTTTGGTATGTACCTCACAAGACATCTACAACAACTGGAAAGGCCACAGAAATACCTCACAAAGAGGATTACCGGCCTCAAAGAGATGCCCTATGCAGACCATCTCAAAAAACTGCAGCTTTACTCCGTTGTCTACTCAGAGGCGATCTCTGCCTAACACACAAAGCTATGTCAAACCCAGAGCTTTTAGACATGCTCCACTTAAATAAATCCCAATCCCTATGAGCTACACGCTCTAGGGACCTAAACCTTGTCACCATAATAAACAGAACATGCTGGAGGGATAGATTCCTGTCCCAGAGACTTCCCATACTCTGGAACAAACTACCTATCTATATCAAACAAAGCTCCTCATTAGCGCTGTTCAAGAAAAATCTTGATGATTGGATGGAAGATAGGAAATTCACCCCGGGGATCACTTCTGTGGCTCTGCTTGACAGTGGCACAGGAAGATAATTTTCTTGGGTGGCGAAAGCCAGGGTACCTTTGGCTAGGCTTATATAGGCCCCAGGGCCAATAGTCTAGTACCTACCTATGAACTTATGAACCTATGAAAAGGCCATATATAACTTCCAGTGAAATGTGTTTCAGTGAATTGAGTTTTCAGTGAATTGAGCTTTCAGTGATTTGTGCACAGTCATTTGACTTTCAGTGGAATGTACTTTCAGTGAATAGTCGTAGACCCGTTAGAGTATGTGGGCTTTCTGTAAATAGTCATGGTAAATTTGTTTACTAAGTGGTCTTTGGTAATAAGCATGTCTAGAAAATTAATTCTATTTCTGTGATATTCCATAGTAAAACTCAAGAAGGGGGTATTGGTGTTTAGATAGTCAAAGAACTCATTTAACTCTAAATCATTTCCTGCCCAGAAAATAAGTATGTCATCTAGGAATATCCCATAAAACATACATTTTTAAACCATTGGGAGGTGAATACTTGTGTCAATTCCCACTGGGCCAGGACTATATTTGCAAACAGGGGGGCACATGCTGTCCCCATTGCTATACCTGTTGTTTCCTTGAAAATCTGGTTTTCCATTAATGTCCTGAACATAAGTATTCTACTATGGCTTAAGTTGACATGACTACATAAAAAGTCATAGAACATTTTTAAGCCTTCATTGTGTGGTATGATGCTAAATAAGTCTTTGACGTCTATAGTAACTATAATCAAATTCTCCCTATATAGTTTTTGCTTTATTTTCTTTAAACAGTCCCAAGAATCCTTCAATATATGTTGAAATTTGAAAAGAATTGTATTCAAATGAAAATCAATTAACTTAGCGAAGGTAGCCATTTTTGATGCTTTTGCATCCACAATAGGTCTTAAAGGTTGGTTGCTGATGCTTTTGTGAATCTTGGGGATTCCAAATATAGTCAGGACTTTGGGATAAGCTTGAATTAAATAATTAAATTCTTCCACTGTTATTTGAAAATTGAGTAGTATGTCATTTAAAATAATGTCAGCACTCTTGTAGGCTATATTAAGCTCATTCAATGATACTTCCACATAACCATCACCATATAGAATCCCCAACATCTTTTCAATATACATCTGTTGGTCCATTACCACCAGCTCCCCACCTTTATCGGGTTTCATAACCCTGATCGACCTATTTGTTGAAATACTATGCAAACATTTTGTCTCAGCCTCAGTTAAATTGAATGTGGTTGTTCTTTTTGATCTGGATAACAATAATCTAGTGTCATTACTACACAAATTCTCAAATAGTTGAACAGCTGGGTGGGGTGGGGGATTAAAAGTACTGCTTCTTTTGCAGCTCTGCAGGGGGTATGGGTACCATTTCCTTGAAAATAATAACTTAGGTTTAGTTTCTTTATATACAGCTTTAAATCAAGTAGGCATCTGTCAATTTTGGCATTAGTTATAGGTACAAAATTTGTACCCTTTTCAAATAATGTTGCCCATTCACTATTGACAGTCTGACTACTGTAATTGTATATACTGTAATCCTCAAATTCATTTTTTATGATAGTACAGACAGCATCATCTTCTGAGTTGTCATTACAGTTGGAAACAATCACTAATACCGTCTCCCTCCCCTGTCCCCCCTCCCCGAATATACAGTTCTCTGTACATAGTAATTGCCACCATTCGTTGTATTGTTCCAGTCCCTGTTGAATTCCTGTTGTCTCTGATTTTGGATCCTCTCAGACCTTCTGGAGCCCCCCCTAAAGGGACAACCTCCTCCTCTTGTTCAGTGCTCAAAGTAGGGGAATTGTCAAAGTTATGAACCTGTTCAACAGTTACTGTCCTGGTTGAATGCATACCATTCTTATTAACTGCAGGAACCTTTGGGAGTGGAAGCACAATACCTGTTTTGTACTCATTTTTGTCCCTTATCAATTTTTTGATCTTTTTCTCTCTCACAGAATTTATTTGTCTGTCAAAATTTACAAACACTGTTTGGTACTCGTTTTGCTTAACACTAAAGTACAAGTCACTCAAAATATGCTCAATTAAACCATTGACAGTCTTTTTGCAATGGCACAACTTTTTTTTTTGTTGTCTCTTACCAGTGCTTCCATTAATTCGCATCCGTGGTGGTTAAAAATGGAAACCAACTCCTGATGTAAATCTGAGCCCTCTATCAGGCCATTAAGCAACTTCCAACAGTGCAATCCCTTTGGTATTTGCTCTCTCACCAAACACTCTTTAAGATAGGCATTCTCAACCTGTAACTTCTTTAACTTGAATAGTTTGCCTTCTAAAACCTTAAACTGTTGATCAATGAATGTATGAATGGGGTGGCTCAGTACTGTTGAATGGGAAAATTATATAGAGCCAAAGAGATATTTCATTGTAATTCACAGGGTGTAGTTTACATTATAGGCTGTGACTGTGAAAGAACAAAATGGTATATTGGGCAAACCAAAAGAAGGGTGAAAGTAAGAATTATGGAACATCTAGGGGACGTCATGAATAAAAACTGCCTGAGTCAAGTAGCAGAACATTTTGTGTATTCATGGGGGTTATTGTCAAAGTTTATTTTTCAGTGTGTTAACACGTCCATCTTTGGAAAAAAAGGGAAGTTTTAAAAATGAGTTGGATAAATTGAAGTGTAGGTTTATTATTAACTATAGGACACTCCAACCAAGAGGAATGAATATTGATAGCAATTTAAGTTTATAAAATATTTTTTTAATATTTAACCATGGGACAGGAAGGTTATTTATGTATTGTTTGTTTGAATAGCCATGTTTAACTTTACTTTCTGTCTCAGGTTATTTATTTATTTATTCATTCATACCTCACATATATGGTGTTTAAATTTATTATTCTTGTCACATTAAAATTTTGTAAGAAAATGTTTTATAAAAAGTTGTAAAATGTTGCAAGATTGGAATGTCTCTATGTTTTTTTTTCGATGATTTTTTTAACACTATTTTGGGAATTTAAAAATACTGTTGAATGGCTGTACTGCATTGCTTATTGAATAATTGATTTATTAATTAATTAATTACAGATGATTAACTTTTGTGTATATAAGGAGGGGCATTGTGGAGTCAGAGTATTCCTTTGAAGGCGAAATGCTGAGGTACCAGAAGAAGAATAAAAGATTGTGAAAAAATTCTACCCTGCCTGTTGGTTTTTGGAAGCTGAGCTGCGTTGAGTTCCTGATATTGTGTTTTTTCTGCTTAGTTTTGCTGGTGTGTTTTTCAAAATAACAGGAATACCTGTCAGCTGTACAGATTATTGCATAATGCCCAGAGTTTTGTTCCCTATTTTTGGCCTGGATTTCATAAAATTCTATTTTACTGGCAAAGTACTGGCAAGTCATCAAAGATTGATGTTAAAACATCTCAGACATTTGAGTTTCACACTTCATACCCTTCAGAAAACACATGGTAATGCAAAACCTGTTATTCTATCAACATCCTAAGTTTGTAAGAACAATATGTAATGATTGTCCCTAATTTTGGGCCTTTGTCCCACTTTTATTTATGGCTTTGTCCAGATTTCTTGCTGTATGAGATTGAGAGGTATGATAGCAGGTAACTGGTCTCTTTTATCATCAGCATCTTTAAACACACCTGTTAAGGCAGCAATGGCAAAGTGCATGTGTATAACTCGGACTTTGCTGCTCAACAACTGCCTTTGAAAGCCATGCAGATAATGATGGATGCAGACGTGTGTCACAGACTGTATATATGCATATGTATCTTGCAAATACACCTGCTACAGCACTAACTCAGCAGCTCAGTCTGTTAAATGCCTTGCATGTAGTATATTTTGCCACCCACAGTCTTGGGTTCAAATCCAGTGGATTGCACATCAATTACATTCTTGTGAACACAGCAAGCAATGACTAAGTCATGCAGTTTTGTCCCACACAAGTTGCTGCTACTGCATTAATTGCTAAGCATGTTTGCAAGTTTAAGACCTGTAGGTGGGAGACACTGCACATATTGGTATAGCCAACTATATTCCACCTACTACTCTGTGATTGGCACTGTTACATAACAGCTGTACCTTACTCACATGCTTCAATTGCACTGTAAAGGGTACCCTTACCCTGGCTCTGCTGTGATGACACAGCTGACACTGCTGCCTCAGTTACATGTACAACTTTCTGGCCTCTAAAGAGTTCACACAACCCCACCCATTTATCCTAGGCTGCAATAGCAGCTGCAGCCTGGAACATATGCAGCTGTGTGTTAAGCCTGCTACTACAGACCTACAATTCCTCACAACACCCTAGAACAAGGGATCCAGATACAACCATACATTAAGGGTGGGGGGGGGGCAAAAGTCCAGTGACAGGGATATGTTTCACAGTTTACCCCTACAAAGCTAATGAGCTGATAGAATAGCAGCTACTGCATCAGCATGCATAGTCTGATGGGTATGATGTCTCACATTCTTGTCTCCCTCCCCCTACTGACCTCAACCCACAATGTTTACCATTGAACTGACACATAATCACAATGTCATGGGACAATGATCAAACATATCATGCAAAACTGTGGACATACCTCAGGAATCTCAACAGTGGACAATATTTGTACCTAACCTCTGTGATGCTGTAGTCTCCACACCTCACTAATGTCCATCTCAAAGTCTAAGAAAGGGGCCAAGGCCTACATGAAAACCTTAAATATTGCACGAGGTGCCATGTCATTGGCTAATGAAAGTGCAACCCAGTTGTTTTGGATGCAGTTAACAAGTCTGAGGCACAGATTGGTGTACAGGTAATTACCTGTTAATGAGCATTACCTACAAAAGACAATTATCTGCCTATGGGAAACAGGTCTGTATGTTGTTTTGCTCACACTGACAATGGGTTGCAAGCTATTCTTTGAGGAACACTTCAAAAAAGGAGTACTTCACTCTACCAGTTATGTAATTAGATGTCCCCATATAATGGGAACCAGATGGAGTATGAGGAATAGGGTTACAACAGCATGCCTGTCATACATCAATGTTATTGATGTGTTGGTGATGCTCTGCTGTCCAACACCTATGGCATGCCTCACAACTGTCTCAGTTTTGAGTTAAATCCCAGCTCTGCCCCTGTTACTCCCTTCTACAATGATCGTCTGTTGTAGGAAAGCTAGTGGACACGATGTTAGATATAGTGACACTAAGCAAGGGTGTACACTCCTGTAACATCAAATGATGTACTGTCATTCACAACCTCTCAGTCTGTCGATGCCACACATAAATAGTGCTGGCATTCTGCAGGTGTCCCTGACTGTCTTTGATGTACCCTGGCTAGGTCACTGTTTTGTTGACATTTATGCATCATTGGTTGAGAGCTATGGCTAACATACCTGTCATTCCCCTGTCATAGCCATACATAATAGGGGGGCACAGGCCCAACCACTGTGACAGGGGGTACATATTGGCCATACAATGTAAAATTATGAATACATTAACAGATATTACTGTAGCATACGTGTTTTCTGAGGGGTCTGGCATGTGGCAGCCAGATTCCTTATTGTCTGTCAACAGCCATCAATGAATGGCCAACCATTTGTCAGACATCCATATGTTTCTGCCAAAAGAAACACATTCATGAGGCACACATTCACAGTACAAAAGCATCTGTATAGTGGGGAGGTGGGATTCCTACAGGGAACATATACTACAGCAGGTTTGCATTGCTGTCTGTCATTGTGGCACACTGCTGTTGCTGGACTGTCCCTGTATTCTTGTTGTAATATCACACACCTATTTGTCCGACAGTGGCTATATGACATATTAGTGGGAGCTTGCCCGTAGGAGACACACCACAGTAGACTGCAGTGATGGGTGTAGAGACATACAGCAGAACCTGTCACGGCACACAGGGACATACCCAGTATTGCTGCATTCTTGGTGATACTCACGCATGTAATGTGTTGATAGACAGTGGGGTATGACATCTGAGGGAGTGGTGGCTAGTGTAGGCCGTATTGGTTGTGCAGGGTCTGCACATAGTGGATGTCCATGTATCTGGTCCTGTAATGTGTCTTCCTCTTGTTGTCTTTCAGGAACAATGTATCACAGGAGGCATCCCCTATTCACAGCTGCTGAGAATGCTGTTATCCTGGATGGCCTCAGACTGCATCATCACATTCTGCTTTCAAGGGGTCAACAACATTGTGACCAGTGTGCAGCATTGTGGAGTGACCTTGTCAGAGTGGTTAACCAAAGTGAACATCAGGACAGGACCTACAAGCAGGTCCAGCACAGGGCCACAGATATGCTCAATGCCGTATGTCAAAGGGCAACTTCTGAAGCCAGGGATCGTGCTGCCACTGGAGAAGGGGCTGCAATGGAAGAGCCATTCACAACCACAGAGGAATTTCTGGCAAACCTAGAATCAACCACCAGCTCCCAGGCATCTATCACCCCATACATCCTGGAGGTGGGTGACATAGCATCCAGGCAAGCTTACTGTGTTCACCAGTGTAATACCGTATCAGTCACTGTGGCAGGCTCTGCAGAGCTGTACATGGGTGTCAGGTCTATCTGCATTGGGGGGGTTGTTAATGCACATTTGTGCACACATACTCAGAATATCAATGATGTAGGCAGTATCACATTAACTACTGTACATGTGGATATACCCTCTAACAGTGCAACATTTGGTATTACTGACAATCCCTCTCCCTCACATTTTCATAGGTACATCAGGTGTGGCTGGAGTCTGCTGTCCTGTATCTGGTAAGTGTAACACCATTGTTTTATGGCATATATATGTACCATATGAATGTTAAGGACTGGCATTTAGCCCGATCAGTGATGAGATGTGTGACTGGTAATGCAGTTGTGGTTCCTCATCTGTATGAGTCTGTGTGGATTATCATACCTAATAATTCAGGTAATAATGTACTGATTTTGTCATCCTCCACACAGGTGAATGGGGGGAGGGTGGAGACTATCTCCCTTACAACATGATGTCAGTGTCCCATCAGGCTCTGATGATGATTGTGGCCATAGTGAGGCATAGGTGGGGTTGTCAGGGGCTGAATCTGTCCCAGAGGTTGACATCTCTCTTCTGCCTCCATTGTCCCTGCACACAGTCAGCATGCCCACACATACCCAGTCCACAGAGGCCACAGATATTGGACAGTCACATCGTGTAGACATTGAACAGGATAGTGTGACAACTATGGCATCAGTGAGTGTAGACACTGGCCATAGCCAGACAGCTGGGGAGGTCCCATACAGGCAGATTGACAGGGGTGCTTGAAGGGGGACTGCTGTCCATCCACCTCCTGTCACAGGTGTCACATTTTAGGTCACTTGCCACATGTTTTGGGCCATCTTGGAGGCACAGGCACATACCAAAAGTAACACCAGATGGATGCTCAGGGTCATGGATGCAGCATAGTCTGATATCCGTGACTGCCTCCACTGCATTGGTGACACCATGGAGTGTTTCACTGATGTACTGGACAGACAGTGGGGGGTGATAGTGCCTGTCTTTGCCCACGCATTGTCTGTTCTGGAACATCTGGTTGGGGTAGGGCATCGGGCACGTGGATGTAGGTCAGCAACACCATCTGCTGAGAGACCATGTGTCTGTGCAAACTCAAGACCATGCAATGGCAGTACCTCCAGTGCTACAGAGGGAAGTGTGCTGTTCACAAAGTGATGTGGCAGGCCATGGACACGTGATTCTGGGTGGACCCGTGGGGGACACGTGCCCAGCAGACTGCAGTCACCATCAGGTACTAGCACCAGATCCGAACTTGGGTGTGGTGGTGCCACTGCCACTCCTGACAGAGCAAGTTCTCATGTTCATGGCTAGAGATGGTGAACTGTCCACTCTGTCATGTATGGTCCACAGCTCTCCAACATACATATGTGTAGGTCTGGCACTGGGCTTGACTGTGTATATACACACCCGCAAATATCACTGTCACATGTAGGTCACACACAGACACACATGGCACTTCTCCATGGCACATATGACCAGCACCCCTTCCTGGCTCACACACATACTGCCAAATGTATGGCACATCCTAGGCCTCTGGTGTCCCCAAACCACACCCTGTGCATGTGATGATACCTGTGCCACATCCCTGCCATCCACGCCATTGATGCAGGGACATGCAAATATGTCTGTGATGCAAAGGTAACTATATTACTTTCAATGTAGTTGTGTAATGCAGTATTATTATGCCATTACAGGTGTTGTGGGCCATGACAGGTACTGTGTGCTGGCATGTGTCATGACTACACAGCCAACCTTGTGTATCTTAGGTGCATGATGTTAGACTGGTGGTAATGTGACAGAATGACTGGTGTATCATGGATCTGTGTATGTTTCTGTTCCAGGGGTTTGAGTGGTTATTCTATGGACATATGGCAGCAGTACAGCAGCATAGGGTGGCATAGCAGCACAGCAAATATATGAAGTCAGCAAGGTACAGCAGTATTTGTGCATGGTTCCCTAGGTTCATATGTGTAGAAGGTCATGTCTGGGACAATGGAGGCAGCTGGCATAATTATGCATTCATACTTTGTGAGAAGGTCTGCTACCCTTTATACGTGTCACCTGGGTTTTCTGACCGTACAAACCTAGATGGTGGCAGACATCAGTGATGCCTATATAGGATATGGAGCTTGTCACAGGGCTGTAAAATGCATAACCATTGCACATAAATTGCTCATATAGCTATGTTTGTACTAATACTAGGGGATATATCCATAACCACACACACACACACACACACACACACACACACACACACACACGCACACACACACACATACAGAGTTGGCTGATGGGAGAGTAGAATGCCTACCTATCTACTATTATGCACTATAACTCACAGTACTTATCACATGTGCCATGGAATTTACCTGATTTTTTGACTGTCAGCTAGTACTCTTAAGGTGGATGATATTAGCAGGCCTGGTAGGGAGAGGGAATTTAGAGGCCAGCAGCTAGTCTTAGGCCCATAGAATGCATAACCACTGCATGGAGATTGCCCATATGGGCTTGTCCATAGTGCTGTAGATGGATGGATGTATGCACACACACACACAGACACACACACACACACACACACACACACACACACACACACACACACACACACACACACACACAATTGGCTGTTGTGAGATTAAATCATCCACCTATCGAGTAGTACACACTAAACTTGCAGTACTTATCACATCCACCATGGAGATAACTTGAAAGTAAACTGTCAGCCTGTGCAGTTAAGGTGGATGACATCAGCTGGCTTTGTAAAGGAGGCTAATGCAGAGGCCACCAGGTAATCAAAAGGCCTTGAAATGTATAACCATTGCTCAGAGATAGGCATGACTGTACTGCGGCAGGGGGTGATATTTACACAAAGACAGTGAGTTCACTGTTGTGAGATTAGAAACCCTACCTATCTAGTAGCACACACTACAACTTGCAATACTTATTTCATGCACCATGGAGATTACTTGAAAGTAGACTGTTAGCCAGTTCTCTTTAGGTGAATGACATCAGCAGACATTGTAAAGGAGGCCAAAACAGACACACACAAAGAGTTAGCTGTTGTGAGATTAGAATCCTTACCTATCTAGTAGTACACACTACAACTTGCAGTACTTATAGCATGCACCATGGAGATTACTTGAAAGTACACTGTCAGCCAGTGCAGTTAAGGTGGATGACATCAGCAGACTTTGTAAAGAAGGCCACCGTTGAGGAAAGCAGCTAGTCACAAGGCCATAAAATGATTAACCATTACATAGACATAGTCCAGATGGGCATGTCTTTACTGCTGCAGGGCTTGTATCCATATACACACACACAGAGCTACCTGTTGTGAGATTTGAACCCCTACCTATCTAGTTGTGCACAATATAGCTTGCAGTAGTTATTGCATGTGCCACAGGTTAAGTCTATTGTACTTGTGGATGCAGCCACAGTACTTGTGGTCTACACAAAGTGGCCTTGTATTACACAGCATGTGTGGCCTGCAGACTGCTCCATCATACTGCTGTTAGTGTCTCAAGTGTCATAGGAGTGGGATACCTGTTAATACCCTGCTATGTGTGTACAGTTTCTAGTAAGACCATGTCTGGCTGGCTGCAGTTTGGTAGGTGGACAATTGGCAGTATGGCCTGTCAAAGGTCTGTGTTACAGCCATTACACATTACACTACCTGCTCACCGTTGTCTGTCTACAGGGTAACATTCCACAGGCACAGGGTTCTATGGGTGTGTGGATTACATCCTTTTGCAGCATTTGTGTGTTACTATCAGATAGCTGTTGTGATGTGCATATGCAGATAACCCCAGTATTCTGTATGAAAGTGGGGACATTCATACACCTCCCACACACACACACATATGCATATATATGTGTGTAGAACAGGGATGTCATCTTAACTCTTGCTGTGTGTGTGTGTGTGTGTGTGTGTGTGTGTGTGTGTGTGTGTGTGTGTGTGTGTGTACATTATGTAACTGTGTTATGTAGATATGCATGGAGAGTCTATATCAGTCCGCACATTTTATATATATATATATATATATATATATAGAGAGAGAGAGAGAGAGAGACAGATATGTATATAAATATATATATATATATATACACACACACACACACACACATACACACACACACACACACACACACACACACACACACACACACACACACACACACACACACACATATACACACACACACACACACACACACACATATATATGTGTGTGTGTGTGTGTGTGTGTGTGTGTGTGTGTGTGTGTGTGTATAACAGGGATGTCATCTTAACTCTTGCTATGTGTGTGCACGTTATGTAACTGTGTTATGTAGATATGTGTGGAGAGTCTGTATTAGTCCACACATTCATATATATATATATATATATATATATATATATCTATATATATATATATATATAAATATGTATATATATATATATATATATATATATATATATATATATATATATATATGTATATAGGAAGCCGAGGTGGTGCAGCGGTAGCACTGTCACCTCCCAGCAAGTGGTTCTCCTGTTCGATTCTTGGCTGTAGCACCTTCTGTGTGGAGTCTGCATGTCCTCCCCGTGGTTGAGTGGCATTCGAAAGACATGCATGAATGGGCGTGCCTTTGTTGAAAGGTTGGGTGTCGGGCTGGCCACCTCAGCACTGTAAAAATCTACTGCCAATCATTAGCAGACCAGAGTTCTGCTGTGGTGACCCCTAACCGGGAAAAGCCGGAAGAAGAAGATATATGTGTGTGTGTGTGTGTGTGTGTGTGTGTGTGTGTGTGTGTGTGTGTGTGTGTATATATATATATATATATATATATATATATATATGTACATACATATCTTGTTTTTTTTATATATATACGTGCTAGGGTAATCATGTGTGAGGGGGGATGGGGAGACATGCTTATCTGTCTGTATGCACAGACATATTTCCACATAGCTGTTCTTTGGGTTTAAGAGGCAAGAGATATGGGCTGAAGTCAGCTAAGTGTAGAAGCATGCTTGGTGTGACTGTCAGTACTTACAAGGTGACTGCAGGCCACACCTACCTATTCTCCACTCCGAGATTTTGTGTGCTGCAGACCATTGGCTACTGCACCTGTTTCCACACTCCAGCACCTCCCTCTTATTTTGTCCAAGGCATTCCCTGGCTGTTTGGTGAATGTAATATGTGAGTCATACATATCAACTATACAGATTTGCACAGACTATCCAGATATTTGCCTCATATCTTTGGTCCATGTTATATAACATTGTAGTTTTGTGGCACATTAATGGCAAATCAATAAAGAGTGATATTAGGAAATAATGACAAACATTTGAGATTCAGACTGCAGACACTTCAGGAGATTCATGGTAATGCAAGACCTTTTATTCTATCAATTCTTTACATTTGTAAGTACAATATTTAACACTGCCTCTAGTTTTTTCCCGTGTCCCACTTATATTCATGGACTTGGCCAGATTTGTTGCTGTAAGAGGTTGAGAGGTTTGATGTGGCAGGGGGTCTATTTTGTAACACCAGATACAGGGTGACAGTTTGCATACCTCTCCCTTTACATGTTTGTGCAGAATGTCTGGCCTATTGCCCCATATGTCTGCTCTGTTCCTCATACAGTTGTGGTTTTCTGATACTATACTGTAAAATGCAGGTACTGACGTGTTGTAACTACTTAGACATTTAAGTGGTGGCCTTACATCCTGCAGCTAATCTGACCTGTTGCAACCTGCTATTGTACTAGCAGCCTTCTAGTTTACTCAGGCCATGTATAATGTCTGTCTGTAGGTTTGGCCCTCTGTCCCCCCATTTTCTCTGTTTTTTCCAGCTGTCTTGCAGTCAGAGATTGTGGCATTATAATAGTCTGTGGGACTCCTACCATACGAGAAATTCACATGCAAAAGTTGTAGATGCTGCCAGCATTAAACCATCAACACCATCACCCATTCTATTGTCCTTAGCCCAGTGAACCACATCAGTCACCTGAGAGAAATACAGGCTTAATACCTCACACCATCAACAGCATACAGACATACAGTGACCCCTGCATTTTGTGGGTAAAATATGTGGCCAAGTTGTATGTCACAGCCCTGGAAATGTGTGGTCTACTGCAAACATACTCTGTTACTGCAGTTGTATGGGAACACAGATGTGTTGGGGTAGGAGACTCTGGCATTGACAGTTGTGCATATGTCCTGTGATCCCACTGTTTGTCATTTCCTTTGCATAATGCAGTGGGGTTTCCAGCCATGTGGCTTAATGATTATTATGGGGCACTCAGTACTGGACAGAGTACCTGTCGTCCCAAGTGGCTGTTAGCTCTCTGCAAGTTGCCCAGTACCCCACTTTATTCCCTTGCATACACGCAGCAGGTCCATACATTATGCTACCATAGTCTAGTATCCTGTACATTTGTTATATAGAAGACTGGCTTACTTTGTGAACACAGCGGTTGGGAGACTTATGTTTCAGGGCTGACTCTGTTTGATGCATGCAGTATACAGCCAATACATAGTTAGTTACAGGTTGTGTGGTGTGGCTGGTATCTGTTTTACTATGTGTGCAAGTCGGAGTAAGATGTCAGTCCCTAGGACCCTAGGCTGTCAGTGTTGCCTCTTCTCCAAGGCCAGGGCAAACTGAACATGCCTATGTCTGCCTACAGGGACAGCCTTGGGGAGGGGGGTTCCTCCTCCAAGTCCCCCTGTGGGTGTGGCTGTGGGGACCTAGGCACTGGTGGGGGTCTGTGTGTCCCTTCCCTGTGATGATCCTTCTGCAGCTATTTCTGCAGGATCATATTGCATGGCTCATACTATGAACATCTGTGCACATGTGGCTGGAGAGTACTGCAAGGCTCCACAAGATATATCAAGGCACCAGAACCATGACTTCTGCAGCCCAAACATCCTTTATTATATTCATAGTTTGTGCGCGTGCCTCATTATGGTGTTCTTCGGTGTGTGTGTGTGTGTGTGTGTGTGTGTGTGTGTGTGTGTGTGTGTGTGTGTGTGTGTGTGTGTGCATTTTTTTTGATGGGTATCATCATTCACGGTTCCAGTCTGTAGCCAACATCCCCCAGTAGATGGCCATATGGGATGCCCCTCCTGCAAACATCTGGTACAGCTGTGATGCATGCCAGATATGGGAGCTGTGATAATTGCCAGGGCTGCCAGCACACACATTCATGATAATGCCCTGGGCATTGCACATGACCTGGCAGCTGATGGAGTGATATGCCTTGCCGTTGACGTAGACTCTACCCTCCTCACTGGGTGGTGTTTGATGTGGAAATGAGTGCAGTCTATGGCACCTGTACCTCAGGGTAGGATGCTACATGTTAGAAGAGACACATAGTGCTGGCCTTCTCCTCAGGGGTGTAGGGTAAATAAATGTGCTCACTGGCATGTATTTGCATGGCATCCAAGAACTGGTGGAGGACCCTGGATGCTGATGCCTGTGAGACCCCCATCATGTCCCCAGTTGGTCTTTGAAAAGTACCTGTAGTTAGTATCCTAAGAGCTACACATACTTTTATTTCCACTGGGATGGGTTCCCCTCTGTTGGCTCTGGGTCTGAGTTGAGGTTGGGAGAGCTCAGTGAGTTCTTGTGGTATGTCGCTGTCCACCTTATAGCACTCTACAGTCTCCAGCTCATGTAGCCCCTGGAAGGTTACTTTGGGCGTGAACACTCTTCTCCTTCTCAGTCTAGGCCTATTGTCAGCAGCAGCAGCATCAGCACTGACCTCAACATCTAGCACATACAGATTTAGTAGAGCTGTAGCAGCCCCTAGCATTCTCTCAGTTAAAATTTCCCTTTATAGTGTTCTGCTGCAGATGCAGCCTGTGTGATTGGCTAACTACGATGCATTCCAGCTGCCAAGTACATCATTGAGGGGTTGGAATCACCCAGTTTAAGAGGAACAGAGGTCATAACTAATTTATATATGATTGGTTTTCTCAGCCAATATTTTTTTTTCTTTTTTTTGATAGCCTTCCTTTCTAAGCAATGTGGCGTGGCATGCAAACCAGCATCACAGGTATAAACCATGCTTATCAGTCAACAGACACACCCCCATGAATGCGCATGCTCAGCACAAATCAAACCAGCTTAAACACGTGCCCCATACCTAAGCACAGCTTAGCAGCACTTGACACACACACCCTGCTCAGCTCAATGGTGAGGCACGCAAACAGGTGCCACTGAACTCCAATGTGTTTAAAGAAATAGAGGCACACCCCTTTCCGATCTCAGCATCATCTTCTGTTGCCACCAGCATGGTTCTCGGTTTACACAGGTTTGATCTACGGCCATGGATACCCATTTTTGCTATTCAATAACCCCGGATCATTTGCATACAGATCCGTGCACACATCCTGGATACTACACTATTTCAGGACCTGCCTCCTTAGCAACCACAGACATCCACCAGTGTACATACTCCATGCAAGGCCCTATAATGCATTATTGTCAATTTTATTGTTGTTTTTACACTTTTAAATATATATATATTTTTTGTATAATGGCATGTTTCTGCACTGCTGCACACCCATGCAAACATATTATAGGTATTAAAAATAATTATTTTAAATTATTTTTCATTACTTTTTGGACACACAGGGTATAGGGCATAGGTTTGCACATATCTGTGTCTGATTTGTTATTTCTGGCCTTCTCACAGGACTTTTACAAACCCTATTCACTTTTTAATTTCATATACATGGAATTTTTCTGTGTACACTTCTGACACCAACACCAGATCTGAACCACTGCCTATCTGCTTCTTGGATTGCTCTACACCCTCATTTGCATGCAATTCACCTGCTTATGAGGTAATTTATATGCCACGGACACTTCCGTGTTGGCATGCTCATGCAAGCCCCTCAGCTTTGTTTACTGGATTGCATAGCTACTTACTTCTGTGTAAGCTCCATGCCACTATGCCTACATGGAAAATTAATCAGTATAGGTTTTATTGAATTCCCCTGAATAGGATGCAAATATTATAGAGAGGCTGGTGAGTAAATGAAATATAAATAAAACAATATATACAGTGCAATACAAACTCTTATAGGATTTAAATAAAACCAGTCTCAAGACATCACATAATCACAACATTGTGGACACCATTTTTTTTCAAATTTATGATTGCATAAGTCAAATAGGAAAGTGGTATATCAGCACCTGGAGCTATGACCTGAGCTTTATCAGTTTTACATTTGGCATTGAGATGTATGGATTTAAGGGAAAAACATGCTGAAGTTGCATATGAATAATAGTCACATAGGTTATTTTATAATTCTTGTTATCTAGATGAGTTAATTGGGTGAATAGGAAAAGAGTTACACAGAATGGAAGCAATGCCAGATAAAGTGACTTCTCTGAAGCAGACATGGAACTACTAGGCTGTTAAGAGACCTTTAAGAGTTCATAGAGTTCTATGCAGAACTACCTTTGACAACTTGTTTTCAAAATGGGGCACGCCCTGTGGAAGATATCTGTTCAGAAGCATGCCGAATAGCTGCAAAACTCAGTGGCAATCTGAAAGGCAAATATTCTTTTTGATACTTAGACAATGATACTCTTTCTGAGAGCAAAAATACATCTGTTTTTGCAAACCCTACTGTTTTCAGACTCACTTTTGGAGATGAAGGCTACCAAACAAAATCATATTCTAGACATGCTGGACACTCTACTTTTCCTTTATTTATTTTATATTTGAAAACCCATTGACAATGCTGTTTTATTTAAAAGTTCTTAATTTATTTAAAATTTCTTACTGGGGTAGAACACTGATCCAATTGGGCCAGTTTTAGACTTATTGAAAGTAGTATAGCTAAAAAATGAAATTGAAATTGATGATAATAAATTTTACAAGACAGAACAACTTAACAAATTATATAATTTTCAAAGATATGCACAGGTTCACAGAGTATTTTTTGTTGTTGTTGTTGTTAATTGCTGATATGGGCACTAAATTACAGGGGTTGGTCCAATTGGAGGTCAAAAATATTTCATTACTTTGATTATTTTGTTAGTTGTCGAAGACAGACTACAGACCTACAGTCAGGAAAAACACTAATTTGTTTGCAGTGTCAAAGACCATGATATGGGTTTTGCCATTGCTCACAATGAGAGTTTTTTTTTCAGCAAACAGCCAAGTTAAATCAATATAAGGTTTCTGGTAAATTTAGAATTCAGCAGAGATATGTTTGGGTTACTCCATAAGAGGGAAGAACATTTAGGGAGGACCCTTGTGAACAAAATGGTTGCTAAAGTGAAAGATGGGGTCCCATGTCTGAACCCAAGATACACCTGCTCATATTAGTGTCATGGCAGAAAATGTTTCCTCTGTAATAACAAATACATATTATTTGATATTCTGAAAGATACATGATTGGTCCTGGTCCAAATGATTCTAATATGTTCACTAAAAGGCTGGTTCTCATTGTTAAATGGTCTACAGAGGTCCATAAATTAGGAACTCGTTACTTTGACAATATCCATATTGTGGAACATAGTATGTCTCAGCAGTAATGATGCTGTTGTTGTGCTAAAACAGTTCCCCAAATCATTGCACCTCCTTTATGGCCTTTATGAAGTACCAAATTTCTTCAGGGATTGACAACATTGTTTGTAGGCAAACCTCTCAGAAATGCTTTAATGAAAATAGAAGCAATATGAGTCTTTAATAAAGAGCCTTAATGGTATCACCTCCATTTCGGATATGTATAATCTGTTAACCTTCCATGTACCTATGATATATCAGTGATGACAGATTGGCTAAATAATATTGATATGAAGGCATAGGGATCAAATAGTTTTAAAATCTGGCTGACAACCCATAGACTCCAGTGAAGTCTCTTTCTGTTAGGTTTCTGATCAAAATGAACATTTTGATTGGTTTATTTACTTGAAACTTAAACTGGAGACAGTTATAGTAGCTTGTGGTTGTAGTACTGTCTGAAATGTGGATGCAGAAAATTATTGCAGTAGTGCTGATGTGGTGAGAATTGGGTATTTCTGATACAAATGAGGCATGGGGGCATGGGTATTATAAATATTATAATAGGGGCATAGACAGACATTCCAGATCCATCTATAGCTAACTTAGGAAGGGTAGACCCTCTCAGTCTTCCACAGAAGTAATCCATATCAATCAACAAGTTAGAGACAGATTCTAGTTAACTATTCACTACCAGGACCATGGACAAGCCACACCAAGATATGTAGCTGCTTATACAATTCATAGTCAGGAGTACCACATGCAGTAAGTCAGAAGTTAATGTCACTATGTCTAAATGCATGTCAAGGGCAGAAGGACTTAATGAAATGACTTCAAAATTGGCATCTTAAATTGTAGCACTAGAAACAAGACTTGTGGGCCAGATACCTAAATTATGGGGGAGACCAGTATTGACCATTGAATTTGTGAAGATATTTTTAATTCAGATTGTCAAGAAGCATACCTCTCAAGTGTACCTCATTATGAGGAACGTACCTCATTTGGGGTCTTAAAAAGTTCATGTTCCTCAAAGTTACTCAAAGTTCCACGTTGAAAGACTCTGTCACACATTCAGTGTTAGGAATTTTTTAAGTGAACTCTATTGTAAATAGAAATAAATCATATTAATTCATTAAAAGATCTTTATAAGTAAAACCATATTTTAACCATCCTATGACCTTCCTAGTTGAAGTTGTTAGTAAACCATTAGTATGTGTTCCACATTTTGCACATTTGTTCCACATTATGAGGGCTGGTGTTCCTCATTTTGGACATGGAAGGTTGAAAGCTATGTCAAGAAGATCATCATGATGTAATCTTAGATAATGCAAGCAAAGTACAGATAGAGGCAAAAAATTATTTGCTGCCCACAGCATTCTAAAACGTCTTTGGAATTTAAGTACTTAATTCAGTTGTCCACATACTAAATGTGGAAAAGGGATATTATACAATGACCCCTCATTAATATTCAAAAACGTGCACGCTGATTGGCAGTGTGCACATTATAAATTTGAGTTATAGTAATGGAAAAAGGTCCAGTCGCCCGAACTTTTTCCATTACTATAACTCTTTTTTTTTTTTTACAGCAACGGAGAATGCAAGATCTCCATTGCTTTACACTGTCTTGCTATGTTAAACGAGTTTAACTTAGCGAGACAGCTTTAAAAAAAGTAACGGAGATTCTCTGTTGCTTTTTTTAAAGCTATCTCGCTATGTTAAACTTCTTTAACATAGCGAGACAGTTAGTAAAAAGCAACAGAGATCTTGCTTTCTTCGTTGCTTTCTTCAAAACTGTCTTGCTATGTTAAATGGGTTTAACATAGCGAGACAGCTTTTAAAAAAAAAGCAATGGAGAATCTCCGTTGCTTTTTTTTAAAGCTGTCTCGCTATGTTAAACCCATTTAACATAGCGAAACAGTTTGCAAAAAGCAACGGAGATCTTGCTTTCTCCGTTGCTTTTGCCCACAGCTCTGATGTACTGCGTAGGCATATGCATGCACAGTACATCAGAACTGCCGCAGAATACCAGACAGCTGCGGAAGGGCAGCAAGAAGGCATTATATAATGCCATTATTTAAGAAAAGTAATTATTTTGTTTCTTAAATAATGTCATTGTATAATAGCAGTAACCCCCTTCTGGTTGTTGGTAATGCTGGATTTACCCACGGTTGGCTTTGTTTGGCCACTCGGGCTTCGCCCTCATGACCAAACCACACCAACCTGGGTAAATCCAGCATTACCACAGGCGTGGAGTTATTGCTATATTATACCATGACCCCCAAAGCGTGCGCTGATTGGCCAGCGTGCCCGTTGTCATCGAGTTATACTAATGGAAAAGGTCCGTCGCCGGACTTTTCCATTAGTATAACTTTCTTAAAACACTGTCTCGCTATGGGAAATGGATTTAACATAGCGAGACAGCTTTAAAATAACAGCGGAGATCTCTGTTGCTTATTTTAAAGCTGTCTCGCTATGTTAAACCCATTTAACATAGTGAGACAGTTTAAAAGCAACGGAGAAAGCAAGATCTCCGTTGCTTTTATGTCTCGCTATGTTAAATGAGTTTAACATGGCGAGACAGTTTTAAAATAAGCAACGGAGATGTCCATTGCTTATTTTAAAACTGTCTCGCTATGTTAAACTCATTTATAGCGAGACAAAAAAGCAACGGAGATCTTGCTTTCTCTGCTTTGCCACAGCTCTGATGTACTGTGCAGGCGCGGTACATCAGAACTACGCCGGATGCCAGACATCTGCGGAAGGGCAGTAAACAGGCATTATACTATGCCATTATTTAAGAAAAGTAATAGTTTATTTTCTTAAATAATGTCATGGTATAATAGCAATAACCCACGCCTGGGTGTGGGTAATGCTAAATTTACCCACGGTTGGCTTTGTTTGGTCCCTCGGGCGCCCGGGACTAAACCACGCCAACCGTGGTACTATTACCACACCAGGCGTTATTGCTATTATACACCCTGGTAAACAGCAAATAATCTTAATGTACAGCAGTGTCAGCATTTTGCAAAATAGTTGATAGTAAACATATGTTAGTGAACTCCAATGTGGACATGCAGTAATACAAAAAAATGCATACAGTTAGTTCTTAATATTCAATAAGAGCTTGAGAATTTCAACATTCAGCAAACAATGTGTATACCAAAAAAAATAATGAAAACCCAAAATTCATCATACCACAGAAATAGGCACTGAATTTGTTATTATACAGCGGACTAAGGTAACACATGTACAATGCAGCGAGTGTTATGGACCTGAAAAAGGAGAAAGAAATACAGATTAAAGCAACAACGTTTTAAATTGCTGACTGATTAGACAGTCCTTTATTTTTATTTGCTCACGAAATCCACGCACATATTTGCAGCAAATTGCACAGGCATATTCCATAAGCTGATGAAGATCATATGCGAATCTGAACCAGTTAACTCACTGCTGTCTTTTAACACAAACTAGGTTCTTCTATGAATTACAAAACAGATTATTTCCTCCTTTATGGTCTACAGTCTCATTGGTTACTATATGCCTTGAGATTATTATTCTATTAATCTAATAAAGCAAACCATCCAAAGAAATTCAAGAAATAAAAGTAAAAAAATATTGTAAGCTTGGAATACGCATTGTAATATGCATCATAAAACTGGAGGCCTACAGAGCTGTGTTTTATTACAGTACATGGGTTGATATAACTTATTCTGCAACCCACTGTTAAAACAGTAAACAGCGACCTGATGATCTTTTATCTCTGTGATACTCAGTCACAACATGAACCACCAAACACTGAGGAATACCATAGTCTAAACATTTGACAGTTGCACTAATACAGTTATATCCTGTATACAGAGAATGTTTTAATGCACTCTGTTATGATAAATAGACTAGATTACTTATTTGTTTTTCTTTGAACTCAGTTTTTGCAGAGATGTAGCAAATGTAAAAGCAAAAATTTGCTACAAAATGTACAATGGTCTTAAAAGATGAAGGCATCCTTTATGGGCAGGCAGAGATGCTGACTCAAAGATTAGTTATTCTCACAAGAAGTTATTGCAGATGTTGCTGACCCCAGCAAAAAAGTCAAAATCCACATTTATATGGAAATAGTCAAACAAACACAATCCACTTTGTATTGCTTTTTTCAATCTAGGAAAGAAGAAGTATTATTTCCTCTTGTTTTTTTTCCTTCCAAAGCTGTCAACTTACATTACTGTCACTGGACACTGAGTGCAGAAGTTAATATATTAGTCACATTAGGCCATAAAAAGATCGGCCTTCCCTTGAGGTAATAGAGAAATTTCCTGTATACTTCTTGACCATGTGCTGACTGGGAGGTTTAGGTTTTTTTACACTTCTTTACTTTCTTTCATTATACATCAAGGTAAAGTCATATATTCCATTTTCAAATTCTTTAAAATTGTTTGTTTAGATTTTTATGGATATCGGAAGAAAAAAGTATGAATAGCATTTCTATTTTCTCACATGTGCATATACTTGGGTGTATTTTTGCTTTCCTCCTCTGCTAAACAGACACAATATGTATGCATTTTGTTGCATGTATGTGTGTTTGAGTGTGCACAAGCATGTTTATGTGTGTGTGTGTGTGTGTGTGTGTGTGTGTGTGTGTGTGTGTGTGTGTGTGTGTGTGTGTGTGTGTGTGTGTTTGTCTTTCTGCCTGCCTGTCTAGTGTTGTATCAGTGTGCACATGGCATATTTGGGTCTATATTAGAACACTGACTTTTTAAAACGTCAAATTTTAATATCGACCCCTATTCAGAGAATGCTGACAATATCAAACATGCAGAACAGTGAATTTTTTCCCAGGGAAAAAATTTTCTGCTCTGACACACATGCACACAACACAAACACACCAAACAAACAGCAATCCACACACATACACCTAAAATCCTACATCTAACCCTACACTAAACTGTACACACACCACTAGCTATCCATTTACCTTAACTCAAACCCTAACCCTAAGGTCCGTCACTATTGTACACTCATCTCACCCACGCCCTAACCCTAACTCACCTACCCCACCCTAACCCTCATGTCCACACAATTGTACACTTACCTGACCCACGCCCTAACCCTAACTCACCTACCCTGCACCCTAACCCTCACGTCCACACAATCGCACACTTACCTGATCCCGACCCATAACTTTCCACCACTATGCTGAACATAACGAAGCCACAGGAACGGCCACCCACATTCCTTCCCTAGGAAGAAATTCAGTGTTCCGCAGCTTCGTTATTTTTAGCGTTCTCTAAATAGGGGTCGATATTAGAACATTCAAAGTTGTGAAACTTCGATATTCTAATATAGACCCGGTATATTTATCTGTTTTACTTTCTCATTCTCTCTTTATGCACATGATCTTTGTATGATTTCACAACAACAGAATTAGAAAAATAAAGCTGTATTAGTGTTTCATCTGCCTTCATCCCTCATACAGTTATTCCCTACACTACAAAAAGTGGAGCCCTGCTAAGCATTTAATTCAGATGTATGAGTTCTAGATCTGGAATGCATAAAAAGAAATGTAACAAAGGATTTATGACAGTAGTGAATGCAGAGGTGGAGATCCCTGACTGAGGGATGGCAAAGGCAGAGAACCTCAGCTTATGCTTCTGATAACTTAATTAAACATTAGCATACTTTAATGCATGCTGAGTGTCAATAGCTTCCCCTTGAGAAAACAGCCATCACATTTCCAGTACATTTCTGCATGACCTGAATAGTTGTTGCAAGTTACATTACATAGGACATATGTGCAAGGATTGTGTAAAGACCTCTTAAAGGGCAAAATTATGAGCAGTAATATGTTATTTGAAACACATACTTAATGTGTTATTAACTGTCAGTCTTTTTGGGGCAGTGATTCAGAGCAGTCATCAAATGCATAAAATGATATACAGAGCTGTCATTATAGAAATCTGCCCTGTAATGCAGTGGTATAAATTAACAGTTAGTATAATATTACCTATATCAAGATGCATGTGCCAGAAAAAAGTTAAACACAAGAGTCAACTTATTACCATGAGCTAAAAAATAAAAGTCATGTTTGGAAATAATTAAACAAAAAGCATTATATTAATATTACTGTTTTTAACTCTTTGCCATACACTTTTTTTCATCATTTAGAATGGATCTAAGATTTGTAATGATCAATTATTCAAATGACATTACAATTAAATTGGTTGAATTTCCTTTTCCACAACTCAGAAAATATATATTTTTTTTATTTAGGACAAAGCCTCCTATTTCCTTATACAGTGGGTTGCAGCCCATCTACCCCACTTAAAATAAATACTGTATGTGTTCACTTAACCTGGGGCTATAGGAGACTCTCCCCTACAGTAACTTCATTTAATGAAGTTAAACATTAGTCAGTTGTGCATCGCCATGTAGCTAGCCATTTTGAAAATGGCCCAGACCATATGGAATCATGATATTATGCCTATGGCACAGTTATCATTTTTTTCTTCTGAAAACTAGCTGCAGCACAGCTTAGCATAATGTTAGGGTAAACATTAAATTAAATATATATAAAAGACACAAAAGGATCCAAGGATAGCGAGGAATTCCAGTATAAATCGCTCCTTTAATATGAAACAACAGATACATAAGCGCTTTCGTAGCAAAGCTACTTCATCAGATGTGGTAGCTTTTGTGTCTTTTATGTGGTTTACATTTTGAATCTTGTGGGATTCAAGTGCTGGCTGGGATTGGTGGTTTGTGTTTCTGTTAAGAAGCTTAAATTAAATATATACAAATTGCAATCTAGGGTTTAATCAGACTGTAGATTTGGCTCACAAAAACATAATCTCATTCTGACCACAACAAGCTTGCATGTAACAGAACAAATATATGTATAGCATTAAGCATACGGCATTACTGCTGAAGAAGGAAAAGTGCAGCAAAATGTTTGAAGTATAAATACTGTGTATCTTGTATGATAGACAGTTAAGTAATTTCATTACCAAAATTCAAAGAATTATAGCCGTTTGAAAACTCAGCATGGATCTATTGTATGTTATTGTTGAAGAAGAGGAGTATCCCCTGGATTCTCTATACCTTGCATGGCATGCAGGAGCTCTAGCAGGCAATATGTCTGCCGTGCGATCCAGGAACAGCATGCAGGGGCGTGCATGAGCACTCCTGCACTAATCCTGTACAGACTAAGTCCCTGTATACAAATCACCCCATTTGGAGGAGAAATCTATGCAAATGAGGTGATTTTGCAATCCAGGATGCTTGCAACCAGCCATGCAGGACTAGTGCAATCTGCAGAAATGTACTCAGTTAGTAACCAAGTACATTTCTGAAAAACCCAAAATGGAGCTGTGACAGCTCCAAATAAAAGCTGCATATCATGTAGTAAGCATGCCAATGGCCAAGTATAAGGCCATTGGCATTACAAACAGCGAAAAAAATACAAAAATCAACTTTTTTTTTTAGCCAATCTTGGCTGTTTAAGCATAGGACAGACATTGCCTAAGCATGTGTGTGCGCAGCGCTGCGCACTCGGTTTTAAAGGCAGAAAAATAGGTTAAACCAGGAAATAGCAGCAGTGTGCACATTTGTGCACTCTGTTTGCACGGCGCAACCCTGGTCTTAAAGAGGAAGGCAATGGGAAGGGAAAACAGCAGTAGGAAGGTAATCAAGGAGAACTAGCATAGCTGGCAGGTGAAATGTATCAGAATCAGCCAATTACACAAACAGCAGACAAGCCCAACCCAGAACACTATGATAAACTATGCAAACTCCTTCGCCTCTGGTTTTTCCCACCCTCTACACCTCCAGTGTAAACAAGCGGGGAACTTTTAACACTGACAACAGCAAAATGATAGGGGCTGCAATAGCTATCATACAACAACTTGCGGAAAAGGCTGAGAGTGGTGAGGATGTGAATGCTGTCGACCAACCCACAGTGAGGAGATAGACAAGATTGTACAGACCGAAGGTAAACTACCAGGAACTACATGAACTGGAGATAGTGGAGTGTTAAAGGGTGGACAGGGACCTCCTATAACAAATTGTTGAGCTGTGCTGGCCACGCCTGACACACAGAACTAACAGAGGGGAACGCATCCCAGTGGATACCAAGGTATGTGTAGGCCTATGAATACTAGCTGCAGGTACCTTCCAAAGGCCAACTGGGGATATGATGGGGATTTCACAGGCATCAGCATCCAGGGTACTCCACCAGTTCCTGGATGCCATGTCAGCACATGTCGGTGAGCACGTATATTTCCCCAACCCCCATGAGGCAATGGCCAGCAATATGCAACTGTTCCACCAAATAGCAGATTGCCCTGAGGTAGTGGGTGCTATAGACTGCATGCACATATGCATCAAAGCACCACCCGGTAAGCGGGTAAGGTCTACATCAAACGCAAGGGCTTCCCTTCCATCAACTGCCAGATCATGTGCGATGCCCAGGGCATAATAATGAATGCGTGTGCTGGCTACCCTCTAAGCTATCATGATCCCACATCTGGCATCTGACACAGCTGTACCAGAGATTTGTCAATGGGAAAATCCCTGACGGTCACCTAGTGGGGGATGCTGGATACGCACTAGAGCCATGGCTGATGACACTCATCAGAAATGCACACACACCCGAACAAGAACTCCATAATGAGGCACACACACAGAACAGAACTATAGTAGAGCATTTGTTTGGGATGCTCAAGTCATGGTTCCGGTGCCCGGACACATCAGGTGGAGCCTTGCAGTACTCACCAGCTACATGTACCCAAATTGTCATCGTATGTGCCATGCTACACAATATGATCCTGCAGAAACAGCTGCAGTAGGAACAGCATGGGACAGTGCCACACAGCCCTCCCACCATTGCCAAGGCCTGCACAGGCACAAAGTGATTCAGAGGAGGAACAACCTTAGCCTGCCCCAGTAGGCAGAAGGAGGTGTTCCCAGTATGCCCTGGCCTTGGCAAAGAGGCAACGCATAGCACAAACACTGACACAGGAGATACACAGGGAATAACACCTCTCTCTGACTCTCACATACAGTAAAAGGGATGCCAAACATTACACTACCTGTGCTTAACCATGTGTAGGGAGTGTACTATGTGCATCCGACATAGGCAGCCCTGCAGCACCACCCTCAATACTGGGACACCCACAAGGTAAGTGACTCACACATGCCAATCAGGCAGGTTCACATACTCAACAACAGTCATAGCCAGCAGGACAGGTGTAGACAAACACAAACAAAGGCTTTGCTATGACCTCTGAATGAGGCCTATGGGTAACCTCCCTTCCCAGGCCTACACAGACAGACTACAGCAGGTCAGGCAGTAGGATGGCAGTTCTGAAGGGTAGGAAGTCAGAAACTAATATGTAGGTAAATAACAGCTAAGATCTGTAGTACACTGGTATGCCTCTAGTCAGCATGATAGGTAAGACTACAGAATGAAATGGAGTACCCAACATACCAGTACAGTCCTAGTACCCGACATACCAGTACAGTCCTAGTAAATGTGTGCAAGTGTCAGGTGTGCCCCCCCATCCTACGTAGTAATGTAAGAACAGTCAAGTGTGCCCCAATCCTGTGTAGAAATGTAGAAATAGACAGGTGTGCCCCCACCCTACGTAGTAATGTAATAACAGTCAGGTGTGCCCCCCCAATCCTGTGTAGAAATGTAAAAATAGACAGGTGTGCCCCCCATCCTATGTAGTACTGTAATAACAGTCAGGTGCGCCCCCCCCATCCTGTGTAGAAATGTAGAAATAGACAGGTGTGCTCCCCATCCTACATAGAAATGTAGTAACAGTCAGGTGTGCCCCCCCAATCCTCTGTAGAAATGTAGAAATAGTCAGATGTGCCCTCCCCATCCTACATAGAAATGCAGTAACAGTCAGGTGTGCCCCCCACAATCCTGTATAGAAATGTAGAAATAGTCTGGTGTACCCCCCCATCCTACGTAGAAATGTAGTAACAGTCAGTTGTGCCCCCTAATCCTGTGTAGAAATGTAGAAATAGCTGAGCCCCCACCATCCTATACAGAAATAAATAACAGTCAATGCCAAATGCTCAATGGATACCCTGCAGAAACAGCATGCTACCTGTCGGTGTACAACACAAAGTTCAGCACTGCAGTACAAACTACCTGGAATGTATCCACACATTAAATACAGATGGGCATACTGGGCATGCTCACACACTTAGAGAAATGAAGGCAATGTCAGTCAACAACATAATGAATGGTCATACTGGGCATGCTCACACACTTAAACACATGAAGGCCATCTCTGCAAACACCAATGGACCAGACATATCTGGCAGTCGCAGTTGTTAGTGGAGACACTCGTCAGTATGCACCACTCATGCCTTGCACACACAGTGGATAGGAATACAGACATATATGTAAGGACAACACACTATAATAAGCCAAAGGTGGACGTACATAGATGTGTGGAAGAGGGTGACTGTGACAAGGAGCCATCCAGGCCTGTCTCACCCAGCACACAGCCAAAGGGCCCCAACCACATGAGGTTCAGATGTTACTCACTGCAGATACTAGCCACCAGTATCTGTCAGCATTACAGTCTATGTGGTGCATGTGCTAGCTGTGCAACATGACTATACAAGGAGGTAGTCATCTAGCAGCTGTATACACGTACCTGTGAAATATGACCCTGTGTATGTCCGCATGTCGCGTGTCAACCTCTAGATAAATGGGTTATGGCCCATGCACACACACTACCCTCCCCATAGCCCTACTATGACAAGCCTGTTGAGGTCATCCACTGTGAAATACACCTTTGGGAGAGCTAAAGCCCAGTAATCTCTGTGGTATGTCCCATAACTGTGTACTGCTGTAGTGGGATAAGCTAGTTAGATAAGAATTCAAATCCCAGACATGGCAAGTATGTGTGTTTGTGTGTGTGTGTGTGTGTGTGTGTGTGTGTGTGTGTGTGTGTGTGTGTGTGTGTGTGTGTGTGTGTGTGTGTCTGCCTGTGTAGAGAGCAATGCTTTTTAGGTACAATTGAAATGCTCTACTTTGGTAAGGCTGCTGATGTCATCCACCTAGAAATACATCTCTGAGAAGGTTATAGCCCAGTAATCTCCGTAGCATGTGCCAAAACTGCGTACTGCTGTAGTGTGATCAAATAGTTAGGTAGGAGGTCTAATTCCAGCCTTGGCAACTGTGTGTATGTCTGTCTGTCTGTGTAAAGAGCAATGCTTTTTAGGGTAGTCACACTCCCTACAATTGAAATGCTCTACTTTGGTAAGGCTGCTGATGTCATCCACCTAGAAATACATCTCTGGGAAGATTGTAGCCCAGTAATCTCTGTAGCCCATGCTACAACTGCATACTGCTATAGTGTGATAAAATAGGTAGGAGTTCTAATCCCAACCTTGGCAACTGTGTATGTCTGTCTATGTAGAGAGCAATGCTTTTTAGGTTAGTCACACTCCATTCAACTGAAATGCTCTACTTTGGTAAGGCTGCTGATGTCATCCACCTAGAAATACACCTTTGTAGCAGGTCGTATAGATAGGAGTACTAATCCCAGACTTGGCAAGTGTGTGTGTGTTTGTGTGTGTGTCTGTCTGACTCTGTGCAGAGAGTAATGCATTTTGGGTAGTCACACTCCATACAATTCGAGTGCCCTACTTTGGCAATCCTGCTGATGTCATCCAATGTGAAATACACCCTTGAGGAAGGAGTTCTCCAATAATCCCTGTAGTGAATCCTGTAACAGCTCCATGCTGTAGTGTGATATAGACCTCTGTTAAGGGTTCTATACCCACACATGTCAGTTGTGGATGTTTTGTGTATGTGTCACTGTCTGTGTAGGAAGCAATACATTTTAGCCTAGCCACACTCACTACAATTTAAATGCTCTACTTTGGCAATCCTGCTGATGTCATACAATGTGAAATACACCTTTGGGGAAGACGTACTCCAGTAATCTCCATGGCATGTATTATAACTGCATAGTGCTGTAGTGTAATAAACTAGTTAGGTAGGGCTTCTAATCCCAGACATGACAGGTGTGTGTGTGTGTGTGTGTGTGTGTGTGTGTGTGTGTGTGTGTGTGTGTGTGTGTGTGTGTGTGTGTGTTTCTAACTTGTATCCTGTGAGTGTGTGACACCTGGACCCAATGTGGAGCGGGTTTTGCAAATTTCTTATATGGTGGCCCTAGTATATATTACAATGTCCACCGTACAGAGATAACAGATGTGAAATAGCCAAGAGGCTTGGATGCAAATCCATACCCATACATGAGACATCAAGGCCAGGCAATCACAGTTAGCAACCCCAGTATTACCCAGAGCACACTCTCAACCCATGTCTCATACACACGCACATACTTGCCTAGACAACTGCCAAGATGTGGGTAGCATACTGCATATTGGCCACTGATAGTAACTATGGAGTGATTGCAGTGGGCTACAGAGGGCATGACACCCTTTCCATCTGTCCAATAGGCACGTACATGCAGACAGTGCACCTTCCACATGTTCCCCACTGGACACCTGAAACACCTGTGATGCCATCAAATTTGACCCACAAAAGACATACCATGCCTGAAAACATGCCCATTATAGACAGATGCATGCAATCAATGTAGGTGCAGGGTAAACCTGCTGTCCATTACCAGTTCTCGCCACAGGTGGCCAAGACTGGCACATCTGCTGATAATCTGTTTACACAACATGGGCCAGACACCCCAAGTACAGCTCCACAGGTCACTGTACATGCATGTGGGAGGTGTGCACATCCCAGACGCCGTCCATGTCATGCACTAAGAAACACATACATGGCAAGTGGTGCACAGCATTGGCCACACACAATAGTCACCCAGGTGACCAGATGGTGGATACAATACCCTCCTGTGTGGGCAAATGCAGAAACTACAGCCCCGAGCCACAATGCAGACCACTGTCATGTAGCCTGATGCCAAGGTATAACCATCATCTAGCCTTGTATAGCCATCTGGCACAGCTGACCATCACACACACATGCAGAAATGCATCCATGCATGTCAGTATTGGCACCCTGTGTGTTTGTGTGTGTGTTGTATGATGCGTATGATCACAGTCACACTCACTACAACCCCCATTGGCATACAGAAGCATGCTGTTTGATGTCAAACACCTCCTCATACCCTTTACCCATATAACCTCTGTATGACCAGTGTGGTGCATGTGATACCTGCACAGTAATGTGTTCTGGCAATCTCACTAGTGATGGGTTGCCAAGTGTGTCAATGAGTATGTGCCTCTGTGAGAGTGTGGCTGTGTTGACACTGGCACCTGTTGATGCGGACAGGCACATGTACTGTACCTACCATATAGCTACCATATCCCTGTTGCAGATGTCACTCACCATCACATATATGTACTGAGGGCTCCACAGCAGGTTGCGGATGTGGCGCATCCAATAACTGCATAGAGCTGTGAAAGTACTACATAGCCATCAGGGGTTTGATACCCTGTGCTGGTAGGTGTGTGACACAAACGTGTTTAAGTTTTACTCTCCCACCCCTCCCTGACTTTTCTTTGCCTCCGTCTGTCTCTCTCACTCCCTCACTAGTGGATGTGGAGACTTGCACCTGCTTTGCTTAGGCAGCAGCAAGTGCATTTTAAGTGAGTCTCTGCATGAATTGCAGCCCTTTCCTAGCTGATTGCATGTGAAACAGCTGTGGTAACATTGCCATAGCCCATTGCATGGAAATACACTCTAGTATTTAGGAACATCATGTTCGTGTTGGGCCTTTTCATTCACTGTGAGCAGGAACTCGATCTGTTGTTTGGCAAACAGCATCTCAGATGGATTGGGGATTTACCTCTGACAACATACACTGTGGAAACAGGCCAACACACAGGAGGGGGATGTGCCTGACCTGACTACAGACTGTAAGTGCTGCTATACTGCATTTGGAGTAATGTTGGTTTAACAGGGTGTGTCCGGATATGGCTGTCCTACATGTTTTAATACCTGCCATGTCAGTTCTGTTTATGAGGACTCCCCTTCTGTAGGGTCATCTGCAGACTGGGCAGTGTGTGGTGCCTTTGGTGTCATGTGTTACCCACAGAGCATATATCTGTGAACTGCAGAAGGTAGTGTGAGGATTGCAGTCTGTAGATGGTGAAAGCCATGGCAGTTACTGACTTCATATCCCTCATAGGACATATGTTGCGACAAACCCTGTTACAACAGTAAATGTATGAGGTTATCACAGCAATATGTCAATATTGGCCCTGTGTATGTGCTTCCAGCCACAGCTCTGTCAACCTTTGTACATATGTCATGCATTAAGAGGTGCATATGCGCTGTATACCATAACTAGTGTCTTCATATCTGATAACAAGCCAGTGAGATATAAGACTGCTACACATGTTATGTACAGTAGGGGTTATATTTGATGACATAACATGGACATTCTGTGCTTGTTTGTACAGTACTGAGGTCTGTGTACTTATGGTGAATGTCGACAGTGTGTGCATTGTTAATATGTACTTTGGCCTGTATACAGACTGTGGTAGATGTCATAGTTCTAGGTCCTGTCCTATCTGATGTTACATGCTACTACATTGTATGTTACCGTATTGGCTTACATGTTTGTAGGGCCATACACACACATATCCCATACCACAGACAGGCATTAGACAACATTGTGTAGTGGCCCAGTATATGTAGGGTTAGTGTGTGAGTGGCACATATGAGGATGGTGTTGAACAGATAGTCCATATACTGTAATATTATGCTAGCTTACCATATGTGGCTGTGGCTGTGTTCACATTGGTAGTGGTTATGCACTTTCACACAGGTGTATCCTACCCTGTGCTGTGACATGCCTGTAGAGCTTGATATATATGCAGGTAGATGTGCATTCCCCCATACGAGATGTAGGCCAGTGATGAGCCAATCTGCCTGTAGCCTGCACAGTGCTTTGTTACATGCCTAGCAGCTTAAGGTACTTACCCAGTGAGATGTCATGTCCAGATACTTGCCAGATGTACTGCTGCCAGGCCTCCCTTAACAGTCATGTATGTCAGACAGAGCAGTTGGATGCTGTACAGATGTATGTCAATATCTAGTGGGTAGTATGTGGCCATGGCACCTCTGTACCAGCAGTTATGTGTCAGAACAGACAGGGGTGTGTGAGTGCATAAACCTATGGGGGAAAATGTATACCAGTCGTTATGTGTTATACCCATCTACATGGCTGTTAACATCCATATTGTCAGGCTTGGTCCACATGTTCTGCACTAAGGGGTTCTGTGTATACCTCTGGACTGTCCAGAGTGTGTCAGAATGTCCACATATATTGGCCAATATCTCTGCTGTAGTCCACAGGAGCATTACATGCTTGCAGCGTTACTGTACTACGATGTCCTTAGGATGCCTGTCAGTAGCCAGTGGCACACATGTGAAAAGCAGATGTGACCTCCCACACACACCATGTCTGGGACGACAATCCCTATTACAGTAGCAATAGTCTACTAATATACCTGCTATACATACCTGACATCACCTTGCACTACGAAGATGGGACTATAAAGACCTATGTAGGGCTACACTCCATGTGCAGGACATATGGTGAAAATATATGCACATATGATTATCCAGATATCTATAGAGATAATTACACATGGACATATCAACATATATAGAGGGGTATGTATATGTACATAGATATGCATATACATACCCAGATATAAACATATACAAAGCATTATATGTCTACACATATACAGATAGTGATACATATGCACTTTGCCATTGTTGCCAGCAGTCCACTGCTGTTGTCTCCCCCACACATACAGTGGAGCTGGGGCCATATATGTGTGGGCCTCACCTACACAATACATGTGTGCCCATATGGGATCTATATTAAATCATTGAATGCTTAGAAAAGCGAATGATGATTTATTGACCCCATGTAAGCAAAAGCTTACAAACTCGAATGCTTAGAACACCGAATTTTTTTTCAAGAAAAAAAAATCGCTGTTCAAAAAAAAAAAAACCTTAAAACATAACATAAAGTGGGGGGCTTTGCCCCCCACACCCCCTGATATGAGGGTCTGTGCCCACCACATCCCCCTTAATTAAATATATCAACTCCAAGATCACACTACAGTGACGGGAACGGCAAAGTAACAGACGCGGCCATGTGATTTCTTTCCCAGGGAAAGGATTTGCTTATATGCCGCTTCATCATTTTGCCTTTTTGTCATTTCAAGTTCGTCCAAGATGCATTCGAAAGAATGCGTCTTCGGTCATCTAATAGGAACCCCCCATATGCACTCCAGAGGCCAGTGTATGTAACAGTGGTATATGGCCCTGTATTATTGAGTATGGGGGGGTTGCACCATACATAACCTAGGCTGCTACAAAATATGGGGGTATCAGAGGTTATCTGCCTTAAGGTATCTGGATGTACAGTACCATACATTTCACCTACCTTGACATTACTTACATAAAGTGGGTTACTGCAGGCCTACTGCCTCCTGCAATACAGATGGTTCTGTTTGTCAGTGTGGCTGTGATGGTGTCAGTAATGGCTTGTTATGTAACAGTTACATCCCATTTGGTCAACTGAAGTCTTTACCCCCTAGTGACTGTGTACAGAGTGTGGATAGAGGCTGATGACCTATACACCTGCATTACTTACTGTTGATTGTGTGGTATCCTGTGGCCCAGTCTGCCTTTACTATTGTACAATTTGAAGGGCTTGGCCTGGATAGCAACTGTTGTGGACCTTTCCAGACTACTGTATTAGTATAACTGTTTCACGGTTGCATTACTCTGTTTATATGGATGTCAGTGTCTGAACAGCTATATGACATGGCATATATATATATATATATATATATATATATATATATATCTGTAATAGTACACAAATAAAGGTTTTCCATTTCTGCAAACCTGTGTGTGGTGTTTTATCCTATGACGTCTCTGTGGGTATATATTGCAGGCAACGAATGTCATTTGTATGGGTGGCTCATCCAGTGTCCAGTTGTTAGGGTGTTAACTGTAGGCATAGTGGCTGTTTCATATTGTGTGCACCTACTACATAAGTATCTTACTGTACATATCTCTGCATGTGCATGTGTAGTCACATGTATATCTATATATATATATATATATATATATATATATATATATATATATATATATGTATATCTGTATCTGCATATATGTGTCTGTGTATATGTATCCTGGGGATGTTGATAGCTTCCACATGTTACATTTCCTATGAAAGTCAGACTGTACTGCATGATATGTTACCAATACCAGCCTGACATCATACAGGTGGGATGTAGTACTGTTAACATCTTGTGGCCATGTCGTGTAAGGACCTGGTTATGGGATCTGCAACACTTGGTAGTGTATTGCAGGGTGGACGTGTTTGGCTGTGGGGGGTGGGTATACCTATTCGTACAAGATGTATATTGTTTGGGGCCTCTCAACCCCATTAACGGTGCATGTGGACATATATGATTTAGTTAATCTTCCATTGATATCTACACATGTATGTCCATATATGCCTATATGGATATATATATATATATATATATATATATATATATATATATATATATATATATAAATAACTATGTCTGTATATACCTACATAGATATATATCTGCTTTCATATATGTAACTTGCTGTGTATATGTAGACATATAGGTGTAGACATATATATATGTTCTGATGTAGGCATTTGCATGTATATATGTTCATATATATTTATATATGTCTATATATATATATATATATATATATATATATATATATATATATATATATATATATATATACATACACACATACATAGATATGTTGTATCTGTTTAGATACTAATATATTTACACACACATACATCTAAATGTTGGAATACATTCTCTGTACTGTTCAATGACTGGGCTAGATGATATGTTTTTGAAAACATCAGTGTCATGTATGTCTGGCATGGTTTAGTGGTAAATCACTTTGTCTATGCTGTTCAGGGTCCTGGGTCTGAGACTTGCAGAGGCTTTTTATTTTGTTGCTGGGCAGAACATGGGCCATTGGATACAGAGTGATTAAGGCACTTTAAAACAGTTGTAAGCAGGTTTGCACATGTTTGCGCAGAAGTAAGCACTGCTAACTTCCGGTTACAGTTTCTTATACTCAGTTAGCTTCTAAATTCCTTAACCAGTGTAGGCATTGCTTACCCCCATGCAAACAGGCTTAGACCTACTTACTGCTGCTTAAAAGTGCTTACTCCTGCTTGCCCCCGTATTAATTTCTTTAAAAGAAAAGAAAAAAGGATTGATAGAAAAGTGGTGAAAAAGGGGCACAAAGAGGGAAAGACAGTAGGGAAAATAGTTAGGGATGTGCAAGAAGGGTGTAGGGAATGTCCATAGCTGCCCATTTCTTCTATATCAACATCTGTGCATATACACTGAATTTGGAGATAGATTTGCAGACTGAAACCCCTGGAAGATGGGTGAGGACAACAATAATAAGTTGTGATGCCAATTAGACCAGATTATATCTGTCCAGTGGACATGTGTGCAAAATGGACAGCTATGTATGGGGCGAGATTTTTTTGTGGGAACAGATTGCCCTTTTTTTCTGTTTTTTAGGTGAGAGTAGGATGTTGGGGAGGGGTAGTAGGTATATTTGGGGAGGTAGGTTGGGTAGGTTAACAGACAAGACAAACAAGAAGCATACAGGAGTGGTATATGACACTTGGGGGGTATGCACCTTGATGTGGAGGGCTTTCAGGACATCTGAAGCCCACATGCCCCCTAGTGATAACAGTGGGACTGAGGTCCCCACCCATGGGCAGTCATCACTGCACCTTCACAGCCCCATAGGTGGCTGTGCTGGGGGCTGAGTCACAGAGCCAGGCTGACTCTCTAATTGCAACACATGGCCCTGGAGCTGGTGTAGAACATCACCAAACGGCTTGTTGATCGCTCTACTCACCACGGCCCGACCTGCCGATGGGTGACAGATGCCTGTCTGTGCCCACTCCGGGGGGGGTGATCCCCACCCCTGAGGCAGTTCCATGCGAAGGTGGTACAGGACCAACGGACAGGGAGGTCCTGGTTTGGGCCCCAGACATGCTGGTGCCCGGTGCCACAGCCAGCTGAGGTGGGACAGGTGGGTCTGCTGGGACTGGCCTTCCCAAGCATGCTATAGTGTTTAGATTACATCATCATATATGGGTTAGTAATAGTCAACACATTCCGAGGTTAGGTATAACAGCATGCATAGATATTCCCATTAACCCAGACACCAGATATGGAACAGTTGTATAGCAAACAGAACACATGCATATATGGGACCACAGTGGTAGTAAGAACAGCATGCAAGTACATTAATGGCACCATCCCACCAATGTTGGAATTATTCAATATAGCACATGTGTGGGAACCATGAAAATATTTATCAAACAAATGGACATTATCAGAGTCATACATACCAGTTGGGATGGATATGTTGATTATTGTTGGGGATATGGTGGGGGGAGAGAAAGATGTCAATTAACAACTAGTATATTCCTGTAGTCCACATTACTTTCCTAGTCAGTGCTGTTATCTCTACCATACAAGTCTTACTACACTACCCTATAGCCTTAGTTTGGTCAGTGATATGGCTGTTGTTATCATTACACATATACCAGATTTACCTGCAGTATACACCTTTTACCTGGTATACCTGTGGAGGGAATGTTTGTTAACACTAACTAACTGTTTCTACACATACGCCCGGATTCTGGGTTGTTGTTTTGCACATAACTATCCAACTCTTTCTGCACAAACTCTGGCCATGTGTTGACCACATGCTGGTTTTCCGGGACATATCTAGAATATTGCCCTCTTCCACCTTTAGTGACCTGACACACACACATATACATGCTTTCCTACACAGTTATATTATGTAGCACAGTGTGGGTGACAGTGACCAGTGGTACTTTATTATTCAGAGAAACTGTAACACCCACAATTCCCTACAATACCAGAGTGAACAATATCAGTACAGGTTATAATGGTCTGTATTTATCAGCACAGTGTTCGTATCCAACGTACCTGTGGGAGCAATGTTTGTTAGCACTACCGGAATGTTGCCACACAAAGTTCCAGATTACATATTAGTATTATGCACATACATTTCACTCTGTTACTGTACACACTCTGGTCACAGCTTGACAACATGGGAGTGTAGATAGGACATACTTGAAATATTACTCTCCTAACAGTTTCAGGGGTTGCTACAGTGACAGGTGTGTTCTCATGATGCTTGACAATCACTTGTATTCCCTGTTTGCTGGCTACACATCTGGGATCATCCCACAGACTTACCAGGGGGACAGGGGGACAGGCAGCAGATATGGGCACATATACCGGACATTCTGGCCTCATCTGTATAGTTGTGGGGTATGAATCTGTATGCAGTCTAATTCCACTCCCAGGATTCAGACTATGGCTGTGTCTGCTGCAACATAAACATTGTCCATCACAGCTGTGTCTGCTATATAGATATTGCTGTATATCTCCAATCTGCTTTCTGTCTTATTAATCCCCTGTGCTTATGAATTCTGACCTTGATTACAACACTCATATACAGAGTTCCTAGGCCATTATATGTTGTAGGACAGTGTGGGCGACAGTGATGTGTAATACCTTATTATTTAGAGCAAATGCATATCATTCTTGTATTTCTGGCCACAGTATTGGTATCTGACAGACCTGTGGGAGGAATGTTTATTAGCACTACCTGAATGTTCCCACACACAGTACCAGATCCCACATTACTATTATGCACATACATCTCACTCTGTTACTATATACACTCTGACCACAGCTTGACAAGTTGGGCTGTAAATGGGACATACATGGCTTGTTAGTCACATAAGGTATTGGGGAGTTGCTTGTGTGCTAGCTTTGTTCTCATAGCTGTGTGTCAATCAGTTGTATTTCCTGTTAGCTGTCTATACATTTGGGATCATACCACTGATTTCCCAGTGGGGCAGGTTAATAGGCAACAGATATGGGCCACTTTAATTGACTTTCTGGACATATCTGTACAGTTGTGGGGTATGATTCTGTATGCAGACTACTACCACTGCAGGATTTGAACCGTGGCTGTGTGTGTGCTAAAAAAACAACAGTTCACATCTCAGTTGCATGTGCTATTCTGTTTTTGTTGTCTGAATTTTCCCTTTTTACTGTCTATGTGTCTCTCAGTTGTACTAAATGGCCTCTGGGGATTACACCTGTCATATACAGGCATTCCTACACATTCAATTTATGGTGCACGGTGTGAGTAACAGTGCTTAATACTACAGTACTATTACATGATTGCATATCTACATTACCATATGATACCAGGATATACACATGCAGTCCAGCAGTTAAACCTGTTTTGTCAGGCTATTACACTTTTATTATCTTACAAACAATATGAAAGTCTTCCTGCCATATTCTCTAGTGTATGCAGTACTTGCCTTGAACAATACAGATTTTATACAAGCAATTCATTTACTACTAGTTTTATTTTTATTTCCTATGACAGTAAATGCATGAGTATTACTGACCTGCCTCACATTGCAACCTCGCCAGGCGACAGATGTGGGCCTCCTGGTTCGTGGCCCACTCCATTGCATCTGTGGGGGACATAAGAGGAATATTTAGCCATATATATCCATGATATACCTGAGCTGGCAATTATTACACACATACTGGGGTGATACTTACACATGGCTGGAACATCACCCGAACGCTCTAGCCTCTTGGAGCCACTCCTCCAAGAGGTCCCCCTTACACCGCTTCAGGTCGGCATAGTGGTGCCTGACCTGCTCATAAGTTCGGGGTATGCCAGTGGCACTGGTGAGGTCATGGGCGAGATGGTCCCAGACCTCTGCCTTATATTGGGAGCCCTAGTACTGGCTCTGCAGCAGTCTCTGAGCATGGTCTTTAACTAGGAGTCCTGCCATGACTTTGAACTCCTAGATGCCCCAGCACTGTGCCCAGAAGCGCACATCTTCTCCCCTTACTGCCATAGTGCCTGCAAGGGGAAGCTACACCCAGTTATGAGATGTATTCCCACCTCTTTGGTTTAAGAAGGGCCGATTTCCCACACTTTTCTGTGATTGGCCGATTTTGAAAAGGCTAAGCTGTGAGCAAACCTGCTTATCTAGGGTTCGCATTGTTTAAAGGGGTATACCACTGGGCACAATGAGTTAGCTGGTCTACATTTTGCTCACACCTCCTAAGCTGGCCTGTACAATGCTTAGCATTGCTTACATTACACTTTACATTATAATGCCTTTTTGGCATTGAGTTATTAATCATTACACCTTATATGTATGCCTGGTATCCATGATTAATGTGTATGTGCACTCTATGTGGTCCTTGGGTTTTATTGGGGACTTCAACACTTTATAACAATTACACCTCACTTCTGGGCTTACTGCTGTACTCCACTTCACATATTTATGTTATGTAGTGGGTTATGGAACATATGACTGTATACTGATTCCTTTCACAGGTTCAGTTTGGTTATACTATGGGTGAGGACTTTTTTGCTGCTACCTCATTCTTTTGTACTTCTGTGATGGCTTGGTGGTTACCTACTATGACTATGGTGTATAGGGTCCTGGGTTCGAGACCTACATGGCTGTTTATTTTGTTGATGGGCAGAACAACGGACGTTGGATACAAAGTGACTAAGGCACTTTTGAGCAGTTGTAAGCAGGTTTGTGCAATGGTAAGCACTGCTAATATGCTGTTACACCTGCTTACAGAGAGCTAGCTTCAGAATTGCTTAACCAGTGTAGGCATTGCTTACTGCCATGCAAATGGGTTTAAAGCCGCTTACTAGTGCTTAAATATGCTTGCTACTGCTTATTTATGCTTAAACCTGCTTACTAGTGCCTTATTCATTATGACACTGAGACCTCACATGCGCATTTACTGCAGTACTCCAGTTCATAAATATGTTATTTAGTGGGTTATGCAGCAGATATATTGGTCATAACATGCTTTGCCATGTAAAATGGAATGTGCTGCAGTGGGACTCAAACTGAGACTGTCTGCTCATATGGCGAATGCTCTGCTATCTACACTGCTGCTATGCTGCTTCATTTGCGTATATCTTCCTAGTTATCCTCTTCAGCCATTTAAGCTGCATTAACCGTAGCTAAGCGATGGGCACACCCGCACACCTATGGTTAGCTTTAATCGGATTTTTAAAAAAAAAATAAAAGGGTTTCTTCATTTTATTGATATATGCTGTTGCTATTGTACACAAGGGGGACTGCTGGTGGGGATATGTCATCACCTGTGAGCGGTTTTGCTCATTGCATACCCCTTTCTGCTTTTCTACATTGCTGGGGCGTATTTATTCTGAGAGCTCTGCTCTCAGACACGCCCCCTGCACTCTTACACATTCGTTGTAAGCCTAGGAGCTCGGGCAGCTCGCCTCATTAATATGCATGGTGCTCTGCTGTCCTGCTCCTAAACATTTGCTTCCATGCAGGACTAAGCTAGTCCTGCACGGAAGATTAGTAAATCCATATGTATGTCATTAAAATATTAGTGTCACATCCTGCATAGTTCTCCCACAAAGAGATAATACAGAGAAAAAATAAAATAGTGTTTAATGTGGATTGTTGTGCTAGGTTACAGAAAATCATAAGATCATAATGGACTAATTGCATCTTTAGTATACAGGTCCAGAAATAAGGTAATAATGAAATGGGATAAGAGTAGAACTGGCAAAGTTGAAGCTCCCATTGTTTTGCAATAATATACTGTTAATAATTTAATGTTGGAATGCATTTCTATCTGTACCCTTTTTCCTACCTCTCACCTCCATGAAAAGAGAAATGAAACTACATCCAAAGTTTTAGCATGACTTTTTAATAAGAGATCCCATGGGTGAGTAACCATTTACAGTTAAAACAAAAATAAGACATAGGTTCACAGGTAAGTGCTAGACAAGTTGCCCTTGGGGGCCATTTTAAGCCTAGACAATTTCCCTTTTTGTGCTCAAAATAACCTATAATATTTGGTTACAGATTGGCCTTACTCATCCCATGGTTGAAATTATATATTACCACTAATGATAATAACTGGACCCATGCCATACATGCCATATTTATTTATGTATGCATGTATGTATGTTTTTCTTTTTAAGTTTGAGTTTAGCACATCTTTCTTTATACACACTCTTGTTTTATTCAACCATTTACAATTGTTATGTCATGGAGAACTTCTAACTTCTATTTTCCCTTTAGAAATGCACTGGGTACTCCTGATTGCTGCAGAACACTAATGTAAGGCTTCCATTGGTGAAAATCAAGTCAGCAACCCACATTTGCAAAGAAAGGGTTCATAAATGATGGCCAAATTTTACTGCTAAGAGTGATTCTTTTGCTTTGCATGGAGAAACCAAACTGTTGTTTGCATTCAAATATTCTGAATGTTTCCATCTGCTGCAGAACTTATCCTACTGCTGCCCCCTCCTATGTGTCTTTGCCAGACTGTCCCACATCTCTATCTCTGTCTTTCTCAAACATTCTCTTGTTTCTGTCTTTTTGAACCTCCCTTTTATATGAATAGAGTGCAGCCTGTCCTTCCACTGCCAGTTTGAATTCTCCTCCCAGACTACCTCAAAATTGAAACTCCACATACCCCACAGAAATTGTTAGTGGCTGCTACACACGCACACAGACACAGACACACCACACACACACACACACACACACACACACACACACACACACACACACACACACACACACATCAATATCTATATCTAAATGTTTATGTACACATTTATTTATCTATCTATATATGTATATATATATATATATATATACATAGATGTATTTTGAAATATTAAAGTACACAAATGTTGATGGTAAAACATCAATCCCACATGAGTGAATGCAACAAACCAGAAAAAAACACCATAAAACTCAAGTTTTTTTCAGAGAAGCAAGCCTTTCTTTGCCTCCATATCCCCTGTTAATTATACATACCAGCTTTGAAATCACCCAATAGTGGAGAAAGGGCAAATTCCTACACTCCACTGTCCTACGATCTCTTACAAATTATTGTTGACAAAATCAGTCAAATGAGCATTTGATCAATAATATGTGTGTGTGTGTGTGTGTGTGTGTGTGTGTGTGTGTGTGTGTGTGTGTGCGTGCGTGCATGTAAGTGTGTGTGTGTGTATGTGTGTGTGTGTGTGTGTGTGTGTGTGTGTGTGTGTGTGTGTGTGTGTGTGTAAGGAAGCACATCAATACCAGTGGAAACCTGGAAGGGATGGAGGAGAACCAACCAGATGTAAGCTGAGATTGGAGGAACCAGTCAGATCAAAGAAAATGAAAACCATTGTCAAAGTAACCTGATCCTTACCACTGTATAAGCTGATACCTTGCTGCATACTAATGGGTTATAGCCAATGTAGGAAATCTGGAAATAAAATGTTTGCAGTGTGTTTGCAGCCCTTCTTCATAGCAGTACTCAGAAGGAGGTAGAAACCATCTGATTATCCTGCTCTGTATCTCAGTGCCATTGCTTCCCTGATATGTTTGCTTTTTTTCATTGGTTGATTGGCTATCCCTTTGTGAATTGTACACTTATCAGAGTGCTCCATTTAGGTCCTGTTTGGTGGTGGCAACATCCACTGCAGTTTTAAATCCCATATTCTGTTCCCCCACCAGGATTGTACACTTTTAGTCAGAATGTCTACTTTAGTTTTCAACCCAATGGAATATTTTGGATTTCACACAGCTTAAAGCCAACCACTGGAGTCTCCACTCAAAACTATGCTGCCTGTGGTTTAAACAGGCTGTCCCGCTTTTGGCATTCATTTATACTTTCACATTCTGATGTCCATAGTACTAATCCTGCTCAGTTAAATAGTCTTTCCTAATGGCATTTTTTTATTACCTTCAATTAAGCCCTCAGGTGATTCACTACCCCATTCTGAACCCTTTCTGCCAAAGCCAAACCCCAGTCTTCACCAAAACTATGCTGCCTGTAGTTTAAACAGGCTGTCCCGTTTTTGACATTCATTTATACTTTCTGATTGTTTTAGATGCTAATATTTATTTTTATATGTAACATCACATTTTGTTCTTTTCCTAGTTAATTTTGGGATTCCTTTTAGCATGTGAGCATGGGAATTGATTGGACTTCAGAGTGAAACTTGAAGTGTACCTGAACATTGAATTATTCCTTATATTGCAATGAAAAACAAACTTTGTGTTATATAACAGAATATACACCTAAACCCCCTGCTCTTATAACAGGCCATTTAACTCATTTTGGTTTTATGTTTAACCGGTCACCTGTTTCCTGTCAGATATTTCCTAACCTTTTTGTTTCATGAATTAATCAAGGAATTCTAACCTCAGAGTCTATGTGTATCAGTTTAAGTCAGTGCAAAGAAACACATCTATCCTTCCACACCCCCGATCACTTCCTTTCTCGGTAATTTATATTAGTTTTGGCTCTTAATCACTCTGTCAGACAAAAGATCTTTTCCAATGAACATAGAATACAAAACAGATCTAACTTTCTTTTTTATTTTAAAAATTCCATTACTTTAACAGGCCTAGTTATTTGCCCGTGTTAAAGACCATTACCATGATCAACTACTAATTTCCAAACAGAATCATACAGCAAACCAAATGGAAAATATCTTGCATCAATCTCAGTTAGATGACACAGAAGTCTTAGTTCCAATTTGCTCTCTAATCACCATGATACAATCTAGTTGGTTGTTCACTCACTGGATGAATCCAAGCCCATGGTGTTCATTAATTACTTCATATTTTGTTACTGATTGTTGTTGTTTTAAAAAGCAGAAATACAACTTCTGTTGAAACAGTAGTTCTGAGATATATTGTCCCCTTTGTTTCCAAATTTTTATATATTTTTTTGAAAATTGTATTTAAAAGAAAGGTATTTAACATAATATCTCAAGCAAAATGTTTTATTAATTTGTCTGAAGAAGTCCAATAGTAGATAAAACTCCTTATACTGTTTAAGATTAGTGATGCATCATTAGGTTTTGACATAAAGTGCTCAGTTCTTATTCTAGTCTTGTATTTTATAATTTAATTTGTACTTTTACTTAGATGACTTCACTAAAGCTTCCTCTGAATTTATTTATTGAATTTGTTTACCAGGATAGAGCATTGATCCTAGAATGAGCAATTACAGGCTCAGTCTTGGTTACATAGAACCGTAACAAAGTATCCTTTAAAATGAAAGATACAATGAATGATGACTCTGAACGGAGGATGAGTTCAATGGGAAAAGGAGAGCAGAATTACTGGAACTGAATTCATCCTCAAGTCTTGGTGAGTAATCAGTCACTTCAAAAAGGGGCTGTCCAGAAAATGTGATTAAGTCCAATTGTGGTGTCATTAAAAAAAGAAAAAAAAAAACAACTTTTTTTTAAAAAACATTTTTTTGAGGATGGGTTTTTTTTAAAAAAATTTTTTTTTTTCCAAAAAAAAAAAAAAAAAATTTTTTTAATTTTTTTTCAAATTATTTTATTGCCAAGGCAACACAGGAAGGCAGGGTATTCCATCACAGCCCCAGGAGGAGAGGGAGGAACCAACGGGAAGAGTTTTGAAAAGTGAAATGTGTGTTGATTTTACCTTGTATCATGATATTGAAACTTTGTTCAGTGACAATATTGATTATGTACAAATAGATGACTCAATACACAATAATGAAGGTAACAAAGGGCAAGTAACTGAGCAAATTCTATCTGACATGTTAAAAAATGGGGGGGGGAAATATGATGGTTCAAGAAGTTAATATATGTTATGACTCTATAAGAGAAACTAATGTCTTAACTGATACTGAATGTGTGACCACTAATAATGAGGTCGAAGTAGTAGTGAATTCTGATTTTACAAATGATTTTATAAATGATTTCATGGATTGTGAGACTGTCATCCTTGAGGGTAGTAGTGTCAGTAATCTACCTGAGAAACATGTAGGTATGAAGCATGAGATTTTAAGAGAAAGAGGGTTTATAATATACAACTATACCGACTTAGTAATCAATGATGTTTACTTTGAACTTTTTAGTAAGGGAAACAAATTTGTACCCAATCATAACATTGATGTGACACAATTCCAACACAGTTGGTTGAATTAAAGCTATATATGAGAAAGTTAAATTTGAAATTATATTTCAATGGAAGGAGGGAGTGATATGGTCAACTATGAGCAAGAGAAAATAAAAAGAAAAGTACATTCATTCCACCCCCAAATATGGAACTAAATTCTTTTGAGCATCTAGTAGAATCTGAATTTAGGAGAATATGCTCTCAGAACAACAATAGAGAGGAAGATAATCTATCTAATGAGGAGAGAACTTTACTCAATGAATTAATCTCATCACACAATTACAGGTTCTGAGACCTGATAAGAAGTGGAGGGATGGTAATTATGAGTAATGTCGATTATTGTTATCAAATGTTGAAAATTTTAAATGATGAAGGAACTTACAGTAGAGCGACAAGAAATGAAGTGAACAGGGCATTTTACAAAATTGATTTGTTTTTACATGATGCATTATTCCAGGGGGTCATAAATGAAGTGGAATATGACTACCTCATGGTCAAATATCCTCAGATGGCTAGGTTCTTTGGGATACCCAAAACACATAAAGGTACTGAACAACTACAATTTCGACCCATAGTCTCAGCAAAGGGCTCCAAGACGGAACCCTTAGCGGCATTTGTGGACACTTTGTGTAAGGAAGCAGTAGTGGATGCAAGTCACATTCTAAAAGACTCATGGCATTGCCTTGAAAGGTTGAAAGAAGTGGAATTGCGGGGGAATGAGTGTGTTAGTTTTTTGACAATAGATGTCATTAATCTTTTCTCAATAATTCCACATGAACAAGGACTTGAACTGTTTTATGATAGTCTGTTGACTAGTTCAAGCTTCAATATAGATAGGCTTGAGTTATGCTATGATTTAATGGGACTGATATTAAAAAATAATTATATTTCATTCGAAGGAGAAATATATCAGCAGCTAACAGGAGTAGCAATGGGGGCACGATGTGCCCCTGTTTTTGCCAATTTAGTTTTATTGGCATGGGAAAAAGAGCATGTACTAGGTTCTAATTTTGTTAACAACATTATCTCCTACAATAGATTTTTGGACGACATTCTTATAATCTGGAAAGGGGATGAACAGAGTGCAATAGATTTTGTGGCATACCTGAATGGAACATCTGATTTTTGAGGTTTACGCATTAAATGGGATAAGGATGAAGCCAATTATTTGGACATCAAGATTTTGAAAAATGGGACTTCAATAGGTAGTACCATATTCAGGAAACCAAGCTACGCTAATTCCATGTTACACTATTTAAGTTGTCACCCTCTACACCAAAGGAAAGGGCTGGTCCAAGGGACAAATGATTCGTTTGTGAGACTTGTTAGTAATGAGGACACCTTTAGGTCAGAAATGTACATACTTATTGGTATGTTTTGGAAAGGGGTACCCAATTGAAATGTTGAAGAAACTTAAAAAGAAATATATAGGAAGAGAAGGAGTAGATATTTGCCTATTCTAAAAAGTGAGAAAGAGATTGGAAGTACATTAACCCGAAACATGGATGGGTAAAGAGAAATTGTGTGATGAAAAATCTAGGCTTATATTGAGATATAACAACAGAACTCCAGAATTAAGTGACAATTTGAGGAAATTGTGGGAATACTTGAGTAGTGAGGTCAAAGCTGTATTGGGAACAAAACCAGCCATAACATATGGTAGGGGTTATAACTTAAAAGAAATACTGAGAAAACTAGTCATGACTTCGTAACATCTAATATGAAAAGTGTGGCAGATGTAAAGCATGTAGATATATTTTTGTGGGAACATATCTAAGTGTGGCTGGTTACAAACGCACTATTGCATGTCCAGGGTCATGTAATTGTGCTACAAAAACTGTGTATATGTGGCATTGTATGTCATGCGATGCATTTATGTGGGCATGACAACAAGATGTCTCAAGGAGAGAATTATTAGGAGCATGCCAACTCTATTAGAAGGAAGGATGAACATAACTCCCTTTACATGCACTCTAAAGTTTGTTCTGCATATAAAAATTCTTATTTTTATTGTGGATAGAATAAAACCAAATAGTAACGGTGACACTGGGAATTGTGTAGCTTTACGAGAAACAGAGTGGCAGATAAGGTTGAATGCCACAAGGTATCCTGGGTTAAATGAATGTATTGCATTAAAACCTGTATTAAAGCATCGTGCTTCATTTATTTGAAAGGGAGAAGTATTTAGTATTTGAATTTATTCCAATGTTTTATCTTACTTAGACTAAATGTAATTCAACTTGGGTGAATAAGTATTTATATTTGTTATTACAAAAAGAAAATTTTCATGAAATGTTTACAAGTATTAATGCTTAGATTATGTGAATGTTGAGTACAAATCAATGTATATTTATACATATATTATATATACATTTTTTACCTATATATTTTGTACCTACATATTGTTGTGTATATAGATATATATACATATATATATATATATATTTTTTGTATTTTTGTAAGTTTACTGATCAGCTACAACAAGGTTCTCTTCAGTGAAGAGTTTAATAGGTTATAATTAACTCAAATTTTAATTGATTGATTGATTAATTGATGAATAGTGGGTGTATATAAGGTAACCTGGTTGATGTTAGCAAATTGACTCTGAAGAAGCCAGTAGACCTGGAGAAAGCGCTCAGTCTGTTTTGTTATCTGTGGATTAAATGGTGTTTTACTGCATTCCTGGTCGGTGCCTCATTGTCAGCATTTTAACCTGTGATTGATGTTCGTGACTTTTTTGCTTCATTGTGGTTCCTATATTGGAGCGGTTTCAACTTTTTTGCTTTTTTTCAGAGAAGCAAGCCTTTCTTTGCCTCCATATCCCCTGTTAATTATACATACCAGCTTTGAAATCACCCAATAGTGGAGAAAGGGCAAATTCCTACACTCCACTGTCCTACGATCTCTTACAAATTATTGTTGACAAAATCAATCAAATGAGCATTTGATCAATAATATGTGTGTGTGTGTGTGTGTGTGTGTGTGTGTGTGTGTGTGTGTGTGTGTGTGTGCGTGCGTGCATGTAAGTGTGTGTGTGTGTGTGTGTGTGTGTGTGTGTGTGTGTGTGTGTGTGTGTGTGTGTGTGTGTGTGTGTGTGTGTAAGGAAGCACATCAATACCAGTGAAAACCTGGAAGGGATGGAGGAGAACCAACCAGATGTAAGCTGAGATTGCGGAGGAACCAGTCAGATCAAAGAAAATGAAAACCATTGTCAAAGTAACCTGATCCTTACCACTGTATAAGCTGATACCTTGCTGCATACTAATGGGTTATAGCCAATGTAGGAAATCTGGAAATAAAATGTTTGCAGTGTGTTTGCAGCCCTTCTTCATAGCAGTACTCAGAAGGAGGTAGAAACCATCTGATTATCCTGCTCTGTATCTCAGTGCCATTGCTTTCCTGATATGTTTGCTTTTTTTCATTGGTTGATTGGCTATCCCCTTTGTGAATTGCACACTTATCAGAGTGCTCCATTTTAGGTCCTGTTTGGTGGTGGCAACATCCACTGCAGTTTTAAATCCCATATTCTGTTCCCCCACCAGGATTGTACACTTTTAGTCAGAATGTCTACTTTAGTTTTCAACCCAATGGAATATTTTGGATTTCACACAGCTTAAAGCCAACCACTGGAGTCTCCACCAAAACTATGCTGCCTGTGGTTTAAACAGGCTGTCCCGTTTTTGGCATTCATTTATACTTTCACATTCTGATGTCCATAGTACTAATCCTGCTCAGTTAAATAGTCTTTCCTAATGGCATTTTTTTATTACCTTCAATTAAGCCCTCAGGTGATTCACTACCCCATTCTGAACCCTTTCTGCCAAAGCCAAACCCCAGTCTTCACCAAAACTATGCTGCCTGTAGTTTAAACAGGCTGTCCCGTTTTTGACATTCATTTATACTTTCTGATTGTTTTAGATGCTAATATTTATTTTTATATGTAACATCACATTTTGTTCTTTTCCTAGTTAATTTTGGGATTCCTTTTAGCATGTGAGCATGGGAATTGATTGGACTTCAGAGTGAAACTTGAAGTGTACCTGAACATTGAATTATTCCTTATATTGCAATGAAAAACAAACTTTGTGTTATATAACAGAATATACACCTAAACCCCCTGCTCTTATAACAGGCCATTTAACTCATTTTGGTTTTATGTTTAACCGAAGTCACCTGTTTCCTGCCGTATATTTCCTAACCTTTTTGTTTCATGAATTAATCAAGGAATTCTAACCTCAGAGTCTATGTGTATCAGTTTAAGTCAGTGCAAAGAAACACATCTATCCTTCCACACCCCCGATCACTTCCTTTCTCGGTAATTTATATTAGTTTTGGCTCTTAATCACTCTGTCAGACAAAAGATCTTTTCCAATGAACATAGAATACAAAACAGATCTAACTTTCTTTTTTATTTTAAAAATTCCATTACTTTAACAGGCCTAGTTATTTGCCCGTGTTAAAGACCATTACCATGATCAACTACTAATTTCCAAACAGAATCATACAGCAAACCAAATGGAAAATATCTTGCATCAATCTCAGTTAGATGACACAGAAGTCTTAGTTCCAATTTGCTCTCTAATCACCATGATACAATCTAGTTGGTTGTTCACTCACTGGATGAATCCAAGCCCATGGTGTTCATTAATTACTTCATATTTTGTTACTGATTGTTGTTGTTTTAAAAAGCAGAAATACAACTTCTGTTGAAACAGTAGTTCTGAGATATATTGTCCCCTTTGTTTCCAAATTTTTATATATTTTTTTGAAAATTGTATTTAAAAGAAAGGTATTTAACATAATATCTCAAGCAAAATGTTTTATTAATTTGTCTGAAGAAGTCCAATAGTAGATAAAACTCCTTATACTGTTTAAGATTAGTGATGCATCATTAGGTTTGACATAAAGTGCTCAGTTCTTATTCTAGTCTTGTATTTTATAATTTAATTTGTACTTTTACTTAGATGACTTCACTAAAGCTTCCCCTCTGAATTTATTTATTGAATTTGTTTACCAGGATAGAGCATTGATCCTAGAATGAGCAATTACAGGCTCAGTCTTGGTTACATAGAACCGTAACAAAAGTATCCTTTAAAATGAAAGATACAATGAATGATGACTCTGAACGGAGTGATGAGTTCAATGGGAAAAGGAGAGCAGAATTACTGGAACTGAATTCATCCTCAAGTCTTGGTGAGTAACGTCATGTGTAGACACAACTTTACAAAAAGAAGACTGGGTGCTCTGGTCCCAAGATAAAAATGTGATCCAAATCAGAAAATTCCTGCATATACCTACCTGATTACTAGTCCCAATTGTGGTGTTCATTAAAAATGACCATAAAACATCAATAAAAGTGTGTATCTCCAAGTCTCCAAGTTGGTGCCAACATTGATCTCAGTCTCTTTTGAACCTTAATGTTGGAAAAATCTTCCCCTTTTATGATATGTAGGTGCACTGCCTGTTCACACAGCTCTCACCTGGCCAAAACCAAGTAAATGCAGAAGATCTAAATAAATATTCTACCACTACTTAGACCATTATGAAAAAAAAACAAGAAAAGTCTGAGGGTTCCTATTATTCTCATATAATCTGGTTTCTTTATTATCGATTTTGTTTGAAGACTTCATCAGAAAAGTGTCCACTTCTAGTCTATTTACTGGTGTCAGGACTAGAAAAAAAGGCAGTATAGAATCTGCAGGACATGGAAACAACCTTACCCTAAGGGTAGGACAGGCTCAGGAGGAGGGCGACCCTACCTGTGGTAGAAGAAAGTAGTGGTCCCCCAAAAACACAAAAACTGACAAGCCAGCCAAGAGGCATAGAGACAATAAGAGGGACTGTTGAGGACAAGGAATAAATCAAATATTGTTACTATTACACCATAAGCCCAGAATGTGTAGACAGAAAATCTATCGCAAGAGTAAGAGAGAAATTAGAAGAAGGAATAATACTTGCACAAGAAAAACTGTCCAAAGCTGAAAATAAAAATTTAAGTTCCTTAATACAAAAATATCATGGAAAATATAATGTAGATGAAGAAACACTGGTATGCATAGAAAAAGAAGTGGCAGAAGAAGTGAAACAAGATAAATATCAAAACACAGAGGTTTTTGCAAGCTATAAAAAAGAAATATGAGCATGGGGAAGAAAAATAGATTTGATATGGCGTGATATTTTTATGCAAAGAAGAAATCAGCTTCAAAGACAGTTGAAGAATAATACACGTAAAGACACCCATATATGCTAGATTTCACAATTCAGAAAAATAAGATTGCAAAGGGTGATGTAAAAATAAGGAAAATTATGAAGGTTGAAATTAAACAAATAGAAACTAAAGTGATAGACCATCTGCGAAGTGAAGGGTTTAGTGTGAAAACTCCAACATAGGCAGTGTTGCAACATGTTGGACCAATGGGTACCTAGAAAGAAGAGCAGGAGGTGGACCAGAATGCATCTGAAGAGGATTTGTAACAAGGAAATGTTTTGGAGCCCCCTTTAGGAGATTCACATGAAAGATAAAAGTTGCACAGCTATGGAAGGAGCAGAAAACAGTCACAACTCTAATGCAGTTAATGTTGCAGTGTGATGAGCCAGTGGGTTACCATATGAAGGAGCTGTAGATGAAGCGAGATGCATCTGAACGGGCCATGTGACAGGATAATTTTCTGGAGCTTTCAGTAGAAGACTTCCAGGAAACAAAGAGCAATGAAAATGCCCCAATTCAAAAAATGATCTAAGGGAAGACCTGCTTGATTTAATAGAAATAAATCAACATTGCAAACACAAGGTGCAGGGTTTAAGTCTCACAAGGGATAATTGGCTAGGCTTAAAATGGCTCACAAGGGCGGTTAGTCTAGTCCTAATCTATGAACCTATGAACCTATGAATATGTTAAAACAGATGAACAAACAAGATTACAGAAAATAAGTAAGACCTAAAATGTTAGAAGATTGGTAAAACAGGTGAACTCAGTAATAAAGGCTATTAAGAGAAATGTATGTGTTATAACTGTTAAAAATAGGATACGTTACTGTGCAGCTAAACTAATAATGGATAATGTGTTGCCACCAAAACATACGGTAACAAGGAAAGGAAGGGAACAAGTAGAACACCGGCAGCACTGAATAGAGAAAACTATAAATGAACTAAGACAAGAAGCATCACTGTTAGAAGACTATAGAAAAGGGATCAGATCATCAAAAATCCTTAGCATTAGAGATGTGTTAAAAGCTATGTACAGCATAAAAGAACAAGATGTATCATACATTATTTCCAATAATAAAGTAAAATTGTCAGTACAAGCAAAAAAACTTGATAGATATGCAGGTAAATTTGAAGGAAAAGTATAAAATAAGCAATTCATAGAACTGAAAAACAAAGTACAATCAAAGCAAAGTAAAAGAAAGCTAATTTATTCAGATCTGCTCATTGTTTGGTGAAGACACTGGAGTCTTTGTGTGATTTTGCAAGTATCTGAAGCCATCCATGGCAAAAAAAAAAATGAAACTAAGTATTGTTTGCACTTGTATTTCTCATTCTCATTATTCTGTGAAGGTTTACTGTGATATGTATTTGTTTTTCTGCACTTCTTTAAGTTGTTTTACAAACTGCTGTAAAGGCTGCTATTCTGTCATGAATTACATTTGTATCCAATGGTTTCTTACTTAGCTCTAGGCAGCTGTTTGTTATTCCGTACCACTTAGGCTTCAGACCAGTCATTTTACATTAAAAGGGTCAATCTCTGCATTCTTGTGGCAGGAAAGGACTGGTTTCACCCATAAAAGCTGAGAATTGCTGGCAGAAAGCTCATTATGTGCTTACCTGATTGGCCCATGGGCTTAGTGTATAACTTGTTTTTTTTCTGTGCATATATAAGCTGTGAAGCTGCACTTCATGCAGCGGGAGTCACTAGTGCCTTGTATATACACAGTTTCCTGGACTTCAAATTTCCCTGTAAAAAAATACAACTTAAAACTTTTCCTCAGTCCCACTGCACTCACCATGCAACTAGTTTGTGGGGTGAGCAGCATTTAAGCATTGAGTTAGCACTAGTTAGGTCTGCATTAATTTATCATAGCATCCAGGACTATCTCTGCTCAGAGATCATCTGGCCTGGGTGGACTGTAGCATTGCTGTATAGGTTAGCTGCAGATTACATCAAGTAAGCACTGCCCCATCCAGTTATAAACCCCCTGGAATCCTTTCCCTTGCAAGTACAGCAAGACTAGTAATCATGGATGGGCACTTTCCTACCATCTCTGTTTCCAGCTTGTTGGACATGGACATCTTGAGGCAATGTAGCAATAGCTGCATGTACACTGACAATCACTTAATTCTCCAACAGGAAATAACACTATATGCGAGATGTAGTTACACATTGTCACTGGAGGACCATCCACACAGAAAACACATGCAGAGGTGCTTACGTGTAACCTACCAAAACCTCAGACACCTCCCAGGTGCAGTCCTCAGAGTCTCTGCATGCACACAAGCAAAACACTTACCAGCACAACACATAAAGCCACATCTTAGTGTGTCTCAACTACCAAGCCCATAAGGTGAAACATTTCACAATCCATCATTCTGGTCATCGGTGACTCCATTGTGAGACACCCTGATGTCCCCCTTACAAGGCTGGATAAAGAGAAGGTTAAGTTAGTCGCCTGCCAGGGGCCAGGATCTGGCAGATCCCAAAAGCAAACTTATCACTAAGTACCAGTATGACTCAGTCATAGCCTGTATGGGAATAAATAACCTAAGATGCATCTCCTTGGACTATATGAAGTCAGACATGATTGAACTCTCAGAATATGTGTCACAGTTAGGAATGAGCCTACAATTGAGCAGAATTCTACCATCTCCAATGATGATGCAAAATACAAAAAAAGAAAATTATTGATGTTAACAATTGGCTTAGCTACTGTTGTCATTCCAAAGGGATGCAATATTCGTCAGCACTGGAGCACATGGTCAACAGGTCACATCACTTTGCTAGGGATGGTCTTCACCTGACACCTCTAGGCTTTTGAATATTGACACAAATATTATCCACCCTATACTGCCTTTTTTAGGTATTTCCAAACAGGCAAATCTTTTAAACTAACAAAAGCTACTAAGGACAAGCTAAATGTGGTATTGTTCAATGCTAGGTGTCTCAGCAAGAAACTACACTCCCTAGAAGCTCTCCTCACCCTGGAGAATGCTGATGTCTGTGCAGTTACCACAACATGGTTTAAAGCCATGGAAAGTGCTCTGGCAGTGCATGGCTGTATTGCCTATCATACATTCTGTTCACACACTGAATGTGAAATGCTAAAAGGCAGAGGTGCTTCTATCTACATAAATCATAAGCTCACGTTAAGGCTGTTCAGACAGAATGACATACTTGAGCTACTCCATTTATGAGTAAGTATGGGAAAATCCATTAACATATTCTTGCTAGCTACTGGTCCCCCTTCATGAACCAAGAAGCCCACACATCATACCTAAAGTTACTTGAATCACTCACCATCCAGTCCAATACCATACTCATAGGCTATTTTAACTACCCTTCCATTAACTGACAGGCATCCATGACCACTAACATACAGGCCCAAAGATTTCTTGACTTTGTGAATTCAAATACCCTGGAGCAGCTGGTCTGCACTCCCAATAAGAGAACAAATATCCTAGATCTGGTGCTCACAAATATGGGAGAGCACTGCACCCCCCCCCCATGTGTGAAGTCTTACTGGTAAGATCAGATCACAAAGAGGTCTCCCTGGAAATTAAGGTAAAACTAGACCCACCACTGAATCCCCAAAACTTTAAGAAACTTTTCTAAGGCAAACTGCCTCCTATAAAGTGATGGCATAGCTAGATTCCAATCTCCCACAAATTCAGAAAACACAGAAGCCTATGCAGAGGAGTACATAAAAGCCCTGCATGCCCACATAGACAATTGCATAGAAATGGCAGTACCAAACCCAAATAAGCCCAGGTCAAACTGCAAAAACAAACCACCCTAGTGAATCTTTGGTTTTAATAGATTATATAACAATAGAAAGAAAATCCTGTTGAGAAATAAGGGAGAATGTATTCAGTTGAGCAATAAGTCCCTCATTAGTATAAACAAGTCAATCAGGGAACGGGTCAAGTCCCTGAAAGCAGACTTTGAGGTAAAATAGCCTTCAAAGATAAGGATAACCATAAGGTATTTTTATGTTATGACCACAGTCTTAAGGGCAACACCCAACAATGTGTGGAATTAGTTATAGATGGCATCTTCCATACTTAGCCAGAAGATACAGCAAATTTGCTGGGTGATAAATTCAGCTCACATTTCACTTACCCATCACCTTCAGTTCTCCTCCAAGAAATATCCTCCACCACTCCTCACCAATCAACAGGTAGCCACTGTGTTCTCTAAAGCTAAAGACATGGCTTCAGTTGGGCCCAATGATATAGCAGCTTGCCTCTTAAATAGCTTAAACCAGGACCTATCAAGTCCAATAATATCTCTTATTAACCACAGCCTCTGGATCAGCTTTGCTATGACAGAGTGAAAAACAACTTTGGTCTTCCCTCTGCATAAGGGAGAACCATCAACTGACTCACAAAATTACAAAGCCATAAGCTTGACTAGCTTTGTTTGTAAGGCCATGGAAGAATAATCATGGACCTGATAAATAATAACATAGAAATCCTGAAAACAAGGGATCACATCCAGTTTGGCTTTGCCAAGGGCAGGTCATGGCTACTAATACTGGTGGACTTCCTTGAGAAAGTAAGTAAGGCCGGGGATGAGGCAAAACAATACATACCAACTACCTCAATCTGGCCAAGGCATTTGGTACAGTTCCCCACTCAGGTATTATAAGTAAACTCACAAAACTGGGCACAAATCCCTATGTCACCAGATGGATAGCCAATTGGCTCAATGACAGGATATATCTGGTTAAAGATGGTGATTCCATTTTCAGCAAGAGGCCAGTTACTAATGGTGGGCCACAGATCTCAGTGCTGAGACCACTCTTGTTCAGAATATATTTCTTGGATACCAAGGCCAATGTGAAGGCCTCTGGATGGCAAAGCTTGCAGATGACTGCAAGATGGGGGGCAATCACTGAATCCCCAGTGATGTAGATATTCTTTAGGAGGGTCTAAATCAACCAAATTATTGGTATCAGAACCATTTCTTGAAAGTAAATGGAAAGAAATGCATTACTGTACCCTTTGGGAAATCAAATACCACTGCTAACTACATCATTAACAACACACCCCTAAGAGGAGACTCAGAAGTCAGGGATCTAGGTACACAGATAGATAGTAGTCTGAACTTTGAGAGTCACATGTCCACAGCGGTGAGGAAGTCTTTCTTTGTGGCACAACTTATAAGTAAATGTATGACATCCAGATCCAGGAAGATTATTGTCTCATTGTACACAGCCCTCATTAGACCAATAATCAAGTAAAATGACTCATTTGGAAGGTACTCAACTAGGCACTTACAACAGCTGGAGTGACCTCAGATGCTCCTCACTAAATAATACTGGGTGTTAACAACATGTCCTATGCAGACAGACTGAAAGCCCTTCCCCTTTACTCTGTCTCCTGTCAACAATTAAGGGGTGACCTATGCCTGACCTACAAGGCACTCAGAAATCCAGCCTTCATGTTGCTGCTACATATCACACAAGTCAAACAGTATGAGGGTCACCTGTTCTAGGGATCTAAATTTAGTCAGTGATTCAAACAGGGCATGCTGGAGAGAGATATGTGTCTCAGGGGTCTACTTCAAATAAACAAAGATCACTTACCCAAAGATGACATTGTCAAGACAAGCTCTCCGAAACCTCAGTTTAATGAACGATCACACTGCCAAAACTTTTCCCGCTGTAAGTAACTAGTTGGCCAACATGGGGACATTTGCCCTTTTCCCCAATGTAGTGCAATCCCAGAGTTGGTATATTTAGTTGGGGGGTATGGGGAACACAGCCTCCTACAATGGGGGGTATGGAGGGTGTAGCCCCCATCTGGTTGGGTTGAAGGTAGTGCAGTGTAGTTTTTGTTACATGTTGGTCAACTGGATGCTTACCATGGGAAAAGTTTTGGCAATGTGATCATTTGTTAAAGTGAGGTTTTGGAGTTGTTGTCTCAGCAATGTTGTCTTTGGGTAAGTGGTCGTTCATTTATTTGAAGTAGAGCTGTCTCAGAGATTGCCCCTTCCCTGGAATAGGGTTCTGATTCACTTTAAGAAGAGTCCTTCCCTGGGGTTCTTCAAGACTAATCTGAATCAATGGATGGGGCAATCATAAATTCACACCTAGGGTGGTGCCTGTGTCCCTTATGGATGGGGTAAATATGTAAAATACTCATGGCATAGGCACAAACCTATGCCCTCCTCCTCCTGCCCTGTGGGGCATATACTGGGTAAAGTTGGGTTATATTGGCTAGGCCTGTAAAGGATCTTGAACTGTTAGCCCAGTAATCTCCTATGAACCTATGGACCTATGAATAGAAACAACACTAAAAAAAGAAGAAAAAGATATAGGTTCATTTTGGAGAAGTTTTTTATGACGACCCTGTTAAGCATAACAAAGATGTCAAATGAATAAAAGAATTAAAAGAAACCAGAATGAGCTCACATGTAAAGATCCAAAATGGGATGAAGTAACTTCCATAGAAACTGAGAAAATTTTAAGAAAAGCTCCTAACTGCAAAACCTTAGGCCCAGTTGCAGTATCAAACTTCTGGCTAAAGGTGTTAACATCTTTACACAAAGATTTAGCAGTGAGTAAAAATTACTTGCATGAGCTTCCAATATACAAGAAAAATGTTATTCCTACTGAAGAGTAAACCCAAAAGTCATCCTAAGAACTATAGACCAATAACTTGCCTTCCAACAATATACAAATTATATACTGGAATTGATGCCGACAGAGTTTATAGCCATTTCGAAAAAAATCAATTATGGCTATTGAACAAAAAGGTAATAAAAGAAAGTCAAATGGAAAACAAATGATCACCTGCTGTTAAAGGCAAAATAAAGAGCTGTAAAATGGGAGGGATCTAAGTATGGCATAGATAGATTGCAAAAAAATCATTTGACAGCATCTCACGTTCATGAATAATGGAGTGCTTACAGACAGATGTATGAAGTACAACCTACATTGATCTATTACATTGCTTGCAGTGACTATGAGATAGTGGTGAACCTCGTTGCAGCTAAACTATGATGAAGGGCAAATTACTGTCCTAAGGATAAAAATTTATGGGGGGATAATCCAGCGTATTTCTTTGTCACTTCTGCTGTTTTGTCTTAGTCTTAACCCATTAAGCTGTTTGCTTAACAGATTAGTCTATGGTTACAGTTTTACTTCCAGAAACCAACACTGGTAAAGACATTGCATCTAGTTTTTGTGGATTATTTAAAACTTTACAGATTTTCAGCGATGAGCTGAAAACCCAGCTGCAAATGGTTAAAACTTTCCCAAATGATATGACTGACATTTTGTGCAAAAGCAAATTGTACAACATTTAAGAAAGTAAAGCCGAAACCCTGGGAAAATATCATCCTAGGACAGGAATGTAATATAAAGGAACGTGAGCTGGAAGAAGGGTATAAATCTTTAGGAATAGGTGAAGGGCAAGCAAAAAAACATGTAAAGCACAATAAGGAATGCTTCAGAAGACTAAAGCTGATATAGAAGACTGCCTTCAGATATAGGAATAAAGTATAAGCTACAAATTAGTTTGCACTTCCTGCTCTTACAACTTTGGTTTGATTGACTGTCCCCTGAATGTTTTGAATCAGTTGGACTTAAAATCATGAAAAATGATTCATGCTTTTTAGGCAATATATATATATATTTATTTATTTTATTTTATTTTACATTTATTTTATTTTACATTTGTTAACCGGGCTAGTCCAACTGGATATATTTCCATTTTCAGCAGAGGCCCGGGGAGAAAAGCTCCACAGTAACATTTAAAAGTTTATAATGCACAATTATAAGAGAAAAAAAATAAATGAGACAGCAGTAGTTACAAAGTAATACTATTTAAGCAAACACCATATTCAAAAATAATTATTTACACAAATATAAAGAAATACATTAGTTAAAAATAATTAGAGAGCCTTAGCTAAAGAGAAGTATACTAATTAAGAAATACAAAAACTTTGAAAGGAATAAGATACTCTTACAGTAAGATATGTGAGGTTGTTTACAATATGTTCACAGTTATTTCATATCCTATTTGCAACAATAATTTAAAAGTTACCGCTACCCAGGGATAAGTAGTGTTAAAAAGGTGAGGGGAGGCAGGATAGAGAAAATGGCAAAAGAGAATGCAGGCAATTAGTCAGGGTAACAGCAAGGGCATAACCAGCATGTTTTAAGATGTTACTTCAGCCTTTGCTTAAGGAGTGGGAAGAAGGGAAGTACCATTAGATCTGATGGCAACATGTTCCAATATTTTCCAGCAGTATTAGAAAACAAGGAGTCACCTACCAAGTTATTAGACTTGGTAATGCTAGCCAGTAGTTTAGTGGAAGAGCGTAAGGAATTGAGGTTTGCATAGGGGGTAATAAGGTTAGAGAGTATTGGTGTGTTGTTAGGTTGGTAGAATATCCTATGAACAATGGTAAGTTGGGAAATTATCAGAATGTTTTTTAGTTCAAGCCAGTCAAGCTGCTTTACGTTCAGACAGTGGTGAGTTCTAAATGGGTTCCCAGTGGCCAACCTGGCAATATTATTATAGGAGTTAGTTTAGTGAGATTATTTTTCTTTAGGTTAGTATATATGGGGGAAGCATAAAGAAGAGTGGAGATTAGATGGGAGTGGGCAATTGTAGTTCTGGCTGTTGGTGTTAAGAAGGGTTTTATTCTATATAGGGAGCCCAATTTTCTATTTACGTTTTTTATAGTGTTATTTATATGATTGTCAAATGTAAGGTTATTGTCAATTAAGACTCCTAATAGTTTGATGGTAGAGTCTGGGGTTATAATGGTGCCATTATTTGATTTGATTGAGAAATTGATCGGGGGGGGGCTTACTGTTAGATGTGAAGAGTAAGAGCTTGTTTTTTTGGCATTCAAAAGGAGGCAACATTTTAGGAACCATGCCTCGACTGAGTTGAATACTGTCTGGGTTAGGGATTGTAGTTCAGATGTGGAGCTGGCAGAACATATGAGCATGGAATCATCTGCATATTGTATGCAGGTAGCTTGAGGGATCACTAAGTAAAGTTCGTTGATGAATACTGAGAATAGAAGTGGACCGAGAATGGAGCCCTGAGGGACTCCAAGGGAGACTGGCAGGTGGGAAGATAGTTTATTCTCCCAAAGGACTGCTTGTTGCCTATTGTTAAGGTAGGACTTAAACCAGAGAACAGCCTTGGTATCAAGAGCAAGGGATTCAAGAGTTTTTAGGAGTAGGAGTATACAAACTAGTGCATACAGAGATTTTATACCCCTGGTTCTAAAACAGGTATGGGCCTCCTTGAAATTTACTTCATGTACAGATCTGCAATTGTGGGACTACATACAGTACATATCAGCTGACCTCATGAGATCCAAACACAGTGAGTGTTTTAAAGCAGGAGGAGAAGAAGTCTCACATGTCAGGTCGTTTAGTTTATCAGAAGCATTTTGGAATAAAATGGTAACAAAAATAAAACCGGAAGTAGAAAAAAAATCAGTCAGCAACTGAAAGTGCAATATATATATATATATATATATATATATATATATATATATATATATATATACATATGTGTGTGTGTGTGTGTATGTATATATATATATATATATATGTGTGTGTGTGTGTGCGTGCGTGCGTGTGTGTGCACACACAAAAAAGGACCAGAAGATAAGGGAAGAAAACTGGAAAGTCCACATACATAGTAACAACTATGGAAAACTTGTAGAACAACCTCATGTTGAGTAAGATTTGACTCAGGAATGGTTAAGGAGAGGTGAATTGAAACCAAAGATAGTGTGTTGCATTCACATTGGTTTACAATATCCACTGAAAAAGTTAGAGAAACAGACAATTGCAGGTTCTGTAAAACAGAACTGTAAACAGTTACATATCTTGTTTGTGGGTGTGATACACTGATGGCACAGGGCCTGTATACTGAAAGGCACAATAATGTGTGAAGACTGTCGCACTGAGGATTGTGCAAAATCTACAGTATAGAAGTGGCTGAGAAGCCTTGGGAACATGAACCGCAAAGCATTATTGACAATGCTGAAGTTTATATCACATGGAATCACCCGGTACCAACAGTTCAAAACTAGATGCAAGAAAACCAGATATGGAGTCCAAGGAAAACAAAACAAAAGCAGCATTGATCGTTGAATAATGTCTTACGTACTGAGAGATCAAAGTCTTAAAATACCAGAATTTAAAGCAGAAATGAAAGCAACATGAAAGAAAGATACCTGGTCAGTTCCAGAAGCAGCAGGAGCAACATGTCTAATAAAAAGGAATTTACAATTGTACCTAAATATGTGACCATTGCATGTAACCATGTATGAACTGCAGTGAGGCAATTTTGGGTACACTATGGATGCTAAAAAGAGCACACTTGTCTAACAGCAAAGACTGAACTATCACTGATTTCATGAATTTTAATTGTGTCCTGACGTAGGAATGGGGTCCATTCCCTGAAGATATGTAAAAACCTAAGCATTTGGAGAAATTAAAACAAGAGCTACATACAATATGCAATAACCTAAGTGATACATACATTCAAAGTTTGAATAATCAACTTTTATATTTATAAAAGGATAAAATAAATCAGCAAATAGGAAGAAACTGATTAAGTGGTAAAAGAGGAAGTTGATAAAAGGAAAATAGGTAGGTTGGGGTAGAAATGAGATAGGATATGACCTCTTCTGTGGTGTATGTACTCAGTGGAGTCCTTGATATGAGACTATGAGACAGGGACCAAATATTAAAGTTAATGGGTTATGTGACATGTCCACCTGTCAATCAGTTGCATTCTGACTTGTTTTAGTAGATAATGCTTGAAGCACAAAATCTGAGCAGTTTGAAATTTTAGCTAAGGCCTGATGGAGTGACTTCCACAATTTTGGAGCTAGGACAGAGAAATTGTTGCTGGAATGCTGTCATTTCATAGAAGGAGTTTGCAGAGGTGGGCCACCTCTGGCTTGGCTTCAGAGGTTGTAGACTGAAGTCATTGTAACAATTTTCATTGTAAGAGGAGAGGGTGTATCTTGGTGGAGTAATTTAAAAAGTAGGGAGCCAAGGAAAATATTTATTCTGGCTTGAACTGGTAAATATTTAGCTTTGGTTAGAGTGAAACAATGATGAAATATCCTCAGATATGCATTCCAGGCATTTCTGGACTTCATCAATACAGATTCCATGGACCTCCCCACAACCTGGGATGATAAAATCCTGGATTTGGACCTTTCCAATATAGGGTAGCTTTGCTCCACACCAGCTGTAACTTCTTATCTGGACAAATCATACCACAAATCAATCACATTCATGATAAGAATGAAGCTTCAAGCGTCTTCCAGTACCTTGGCTTTCAGAGATTATACAAAGGCTAATCTAATAAAACTAAATGATGACCTGACTAAATTCAAAAGCTGCTTCCATCTTGATGACCCTACTGCTTATGTTGAATGCTTCACTGCCAGATTTTATGGGCATGTAAATAGCTGCATAGATGCATCCCCCCAGAAATAAATACCATGCTAAATTCAAAAATAAACTCCTGTGGTGGAATCCGAATATAAACAGAATCAATAATAAAAGAAAAAAACAATTCTTGCAGATAAAAATAAATCTCACTGTCAAGATTCAAAGAACACACTTGCTTAACTAAGCAAGGTGCTACAGACACTGATCCAATCTACCATAGGCAGATATGAGGTAAAAATGACCCTCTTTGTTTAGGATAACCCCAAAGCCTTTCTTAATTGTGTTAACAATGTCAGAAACAATTCCCAGCACTGTGCAGAACTGTAAATCATATTACATATTCAGACCCAGAGGACATAGCCATATTACTAGCAGACAAATGTGGCTCAAACTTCACACCAAATCTCCCCTCTAATATTCTCAGAATATATACACACAGATAAGTCACTCCTCAAATCTCAGATATACATTCCTCACTCAAATCTTCCCAGAACAGGTTGTCAAGTAAATGTCTAAGGCTAAGACCACTGTGTCTATGGGACCAGATAACATACCAGGCTGTGTACAGGTCAGCCTGAAGCATGATATTTCTGATATTATATGGAATTCAGCATCAGCCTCAAAACAAGCTTCATGCTGGATGAATGGCAGAAAGCAACAGTCATTTCCTTACACAAAGGTAGGGCTGCAATTGGCTGAGTATAATGCCTGTTTTGGTATGTACCCAGCCAAACACTTGTCACAACAGGAACGGCCACAACGCTTTAACACTAAAAAAAAAATAAGGACTTAAATCATAAAAACTATGCAGACCATGCCAAGGTCTTGTCCCTCTTCTCTGTATCATACCAGCTACTGAGAGGTGATCTCTGTCTTGCAAATAGTGCTTAAACAAACCCCATTCTGTCAGTGCTATTACACATTCACAACTCCAATTGTATCATTAACACCTGCTCAAGGGATCTTAATTTGCAAAATAAATGTTGGGAGATAGGTCTGATTATTGAGAACATCCCGTCTATGGAGGCATCTTCCACTCCACATAAAGAAAAATACTTCTCTTATTCTAATCAAATGTAAATTGGACAAATAGATGGGTAACCACCAATTCACCCATGCTTTAGCACCCTTGTCCCTCATGGATAGAAGAAACCTATAAGTGCCCCAATTTATGCTTGTTCTGGCCTATCCCTGGGTTATTTGTATGCAAAATAAAAATGCTAAAAACTACCACAGGAATGGAAGGTTATGTTTCTTAGGATCTTCACCAATTCATTAGCCTTGTAAGTACCTGTGTACCCATGAACCTATGATGTTCATGATATGGGAGTCAGAGATGAACTGACAGATTTTATTAGAAAGAAACTTGAGACTAGTTAAGTTTTTGACAGAGGATGAGACAAACAAGGAGGTACCATATTCAGATTCTGCAAAAAGGATGTTCTTGGCTATAGCAGCTCTGATGGGGTGAGAGAGGAAATGATACATTTTGTTGGCCCAGTAAAGTAAATAGCTGACTGTGGATCTTAGCTTATTAATGTAGTTTTTGAAATTAAATGATTTGTCTAGCAGATCTCCAGGTGTTGAAAGGACTTGGAGTAGAGTTACATGTGCATTAGACTGAGGGCTGTTTGAAGTTGGTTGTCTTTTAACTTAGTTAAGTGATAAGACCTATACAAACACCACACACACACACACACACACACACACACACACACACACACACACACACACACACACACACACACACACACAGACATGTGTGTGCATATATTCTAGAAACTGTAATGAATTTATCCATTTAAGCAATATTTTCTTCATTTTTGGAATAACTAGTCTTTTGTCAGTAATATAGTGTGCTATTTTATAAAATCACAGAGCATGTGAAAAATAAGGATAATTTTTAAGGCATCAGTGTAATCATTAAGTCAATCATTTTCCAGTATTTCTAAATGAGATTCTGGTGCCATCACTGTGCAACTTAAAGAGTTAGAATGGGGAGTGAATTCCAGTTCGGTCTGATTAGTAGCTCCTAATAAACTAAGGCACAAAGAATTCAGGAGTGTAAGCTCTGACCTTTCATTTCAAATCACAATGAACATAAGCTATGCTCTTTGAACAGTGTATCAATATTTATTTGACAGCAGGAGTTTGAAATGTAAACTTAAACTGAATGTGTCTTTTAACTTTGATGAAACATCTGTAAGCACAGTATTCAGAAGGAAAAGATAAGTCCTGTGTTCAAAACAGCCACTTAATAGGGAGTGCTGGCTAGGAAGCAAGGCATGTCTAAAAGGTAATAGAAACACTTCTAATACATTCTATTGTCCTAGCATAATCCTTTAAAGGTTTTTTCAAGCAGCTTGCTAAGCACTGACCTTTATTACTAAATAAATAGTAGTTTTCATTGTCCATATGCCTATCTTATCTGGGCTTATCAGCAGCTACATTTTATCCGTCCAGTTTTTCTCAGTGTTTATCATATCTCTTCTGCCATTCTGAGCAATGCCGCTGAATGGGGAAAAACTGCAATGATGAGATTACAGAATTCAAAATTATTGTGGACGAATATAATTCTTTAAGGAGCTTAAGTATATGGGATACAGTGAGCATCTCTAAATCTCGATAGTATAACTAATTTCTCAAAATAAACCAAAAGGCCAGTGTTAAAAAGGAGTATAGAATAGAATACAGTGCATATCTGAAGTTTATTTAACGTTATTCAGCATTTAGTGCTAAGCCAAATAATTTACAAATGTTAGTTTTTGCTCCTGTTTTATATTATATTCTTTTCTGTAGCTGTTCTAGTTTACAAACATCTTCAATCCAGAACAAAAAAAATACATTTAATAAGGTTATAAAACAATTTATTGTGTTCCTCCTTTACATTTATTTTGGGTCCCCAGTGCCATACAGATGCAGTATCTCAAATGGCAATGGAAGAATATCAAATAATGACTTGTAGGCATGTGTTACATGATTTATGGTTAACTCTCACATAATCACAATACATTTTACTCAGTACTACATCTAAGTACAAATGTGACCAATAGTCCACTTAGAAACTCTCATCAAGTGATGTAGATCTCCATTTTGGGGGATTACTAAAACACAGATCCAAATGGGAATTTTCAAAAGATGGAGTAAAATGGTTAAGGACAAATACAGAGCAGATGAAGTACAAAGAAATAAATATAACACATTAAAGAATATTTACACTAGTCATGCCCTTTATCTGTCTTATTTATTTCTGGTGTTATCCAGCAGACAGCTGTAGTGCTACTTTGTGGATGTTTCATACTGTTGTAGAATATTGCTGCTGTAAAACAAATATTTGATTGTTTTTTGTTTATGAGCTCTTTATGGTTCAGAGACAAAAACACACCAAAATTCCCACTGCAATCAACTTTATTAAGACTTCATGCAATTACAAATTGTAAATGCATAACAAACACTAAAAACAGACTACCATAACAGCAGGTATGTACCAAATGCTTCCCTGCTAAGATACAGTCAGGTTCGTTGGATAGCACTGCTCACCTACAAATCAGCCAAAGAACTAGCCCTCTCCATAACAATCTCAGTATAATGGCAGACTAAATTATGACCACACCAGGAAGGAACAATCCCACAATATCCAGGCTAAAAGCATCCACTTTGGTATAACCCCTAAAATGTTCCCACCCAAATGCACAATAAAAAATATGGCCGACAATTCAAACTCCACTCCTTCACCACCTGCAACAATTGCAACAAATGTATTCCTCTCAAACCCTTCCAAAAAAAACTGCCTCTTTGTACTATCATTACTAAAAAAACTACCAGTCTCACAGTCACAATGGTTTTCTGCACAATATATAAAGGATTATCACAAGACTAGCAGCAGACTCTTCCCTGCAAATCAAAGAAATTAACCCCCAACATACAAGTTCCCAATTGCTTTATCTAGACCTTCTAAGCATTTGAAACCCATCTTCCTCCCCTTTCAGTTAAATCAACAGACTTACCTTCAGAAACTAAGTCTGATCCCCTAGCCATCCAAAATGAATAGGAAGAATACCGTCCATCTTTGATCCCTCGACTGTTCAAAGCCTTTTACAAAACCAGATCAAACTGCTTCACTGAAACTGTAGCTCATGACACATTTTACAAAACTAGCAAATCTCAATCACCTCCAGCTAATCTCCACTATGCCTTACCTCATTGCATTGGGCATAACAAAGCCTCTTTCTCGTGGCAAAAAAACACCAGCTGCCCTTTACCAAGTATCTGTTTTAGACTTCCCTACCCAGATCAACAAAATATCTTATAACACATGCACACCAAACCACCTCAAATAAACTAGCAGCTCACTCACCCTAAATGCCTCAAAATAAAAGAAAACCTACAAATTGTCCATAACACATACTCTCCAACTGATTGTTACTGTCATACAAAATTCTTTCAATAACAGTCTCAACAACTGCCTACCAATTGGCAACCACTTGCCCTCAGTTAAACCCCTCAACCACTCCCAACCTTTTAGCATCCTGACAACTTTGTCCAATCTATCCTCCTGGAGAACCTAGCCATCACCCCACAAAGCTGCCATATGCATCCTAACTGCCATACCAAACTGCAATGTGTGAACCAAGTACTTTGCCAGCAACATAAAGACGAGCACCTGTCCCTCATATAACTGGCTAACTAAGCTAGAAAATTCTTCCCAGGCTACCATGTAAGCTTTCTGAATTGAACTAGATTGGGACTGCTGCACAAGCTAGCCCACTATAGCCTGCCAATTCTCGAAACCTCTTTTATGATCACAGCTGAATGACCCGCTCCATCCAGCATGACAGCCTCATACCTATGAAATTCAAACCAGGACAAACTGTTATCAGCTATATTCAACCTACTAGGAAATACTTAGCAGACAGTAATAAGCTAATACTCAAACACTGCATATTCAATTTTCTGAATAGCAATTGCAAAGGGGAAGACCTATGTGAGTTGGGAGACGAGGCTTGCACCACTTCCTCATTATTGGAATGGAAAACCACTGTCTTGTTTGCTAACTCTTACCTTCAGACCACAATTATAACTCAAACTGGCATTAACTCTTAGAATATAAGTTTATTCTACACTTTCTCCCACCAATCACCTCGCCAAGTAGCTGCAACCTACTCCCCCTGAAAACATGCACCCATTCATATACCTCAGATGTGTCAGAGTATAGCTGTAGGTCATCAGATGACCCATTCCCGCACCTCCTCAATTGTGTCAGGGCACAGCTGTAGATCGTCAGATGACCCATTCCCATACATTAGATGTGTCAGCATACAGCCGTAGATCATCAGATGACTGATTCCCATACCTCAAATATTTCAGCATACAGCTGTAGATTGACAGATAAAACACCATACTCATATCATTAAACTCTCAACAAGCCCTCTCTAAACTCCCAGATCCTCTTTGATTATTTTGCTAACCCTCACCAAGTGACATTTTTTCATCCTGCCCCTCAATAAGTTAGCTGTTGACTTAGAAATGGCCCTACCCAGCCCCTACATACAAAGGTCAGTAAGCTCAGGAGTACAACTGCCTCCCCCACCCTAACCTTATCCACTCCTAACCAAACCCCAGTCTTCTCCCTTAACTTACTCAGCGTGTCCTGTGGCAGCCTAAACAAACATTCTTCAGTGTCCACCTCAAATCCCAAAAATGTAGGCACCTTAGCCAGACCTTCTTGTTTATCTTTCATCAAAGGAATGCCTAGCTCTTTGCAGATTCCCAACAAACTGCCCAGTGACTCAAACACACCTTGTTTCCCTTCCCATACCAGGAGAAAATCATCCAAGTAGGGACAGCACTCTCAGCCAGATTGCCCTGCTATCATATTCAATGCAGTGCTTAGATAAACTTCTGAAGTAACACAGGCCTCTGCAAAACCCATCAGCATTGTTTTGTCAAAGTAGAACTTACCTTGCAAGGGCATTCTCAACTTATACCAGTCTTCTTCCCTAATCAGTAATAACCAAAACAATTGTCCAGCTTTATAATCCATGGGTCAACAAATGGCCTAATGGTCCCCACAGCATAATCTAAAGATGCATATTGCATCAAAGTGTTTAAAATATAACCACAGATTGCCCTACTGGAATAGATCAGAAAAGCACCTGCAATATTGTAACTGTTTAGATGTATATATTTTAACAGTGGAAACTGGAATACAGAAGGTTAACTTCTGAAAAATAGCTGAAATTAAATTACTTTATGGCCAGGCCACAAAAAGATGTTATCTTTCAGTTTCAGTGCAGCAAAAGACACAATGTCTAAAACTAAGGAGCTTTCTGTATTGTCTTGGAAGTGTTTTATTGTTTTATGACTTCCACCATTTGACAAAAATCTGAGGAAAAGACCTTGTCTATATATTTTCACAGGTGAATGCTAAATGCTGCTAGCTTTCAGCAGTGGGGGTTTTACCTAGGACAGAGTCAGATGACAAGAAATTATGTCAGTCTGCAAGCTATCCCAGCAGTAAAATTTGAGATATTAATTTAAGAACTCTCAGAGAGACACAACATTCTGTATTCTGTCTGTGACCTGACAACAACTAGAGAAGATCCATTCACCACCCATCTGCCTTGCTATGAGTAAGTAAGTCTAGGGAACAGTATAATTCTCTTAGATACAGTCAGGAATATAGCAGCACTTAGATTAGATGTTTTTCTTTATTTACTTGAGACTGTACTGCAATGCTGTTTTACATACTTCCAGTGATTTTGAACTCTGGTGTCACTGTAATTATATACTGAGTATTTTTTTGTTCTTTTATTATTTATTATTAAATACATTCAAACCTTTCATTGTGGCTGATCTGTCTAGAGATTTTTAAGTTCTGAGAGTGCTTGCAGATTTACAGTATTTGGTGACAGTGTGTAGACCACTCAATATCCTTGCTCTTGGTCAAGCTACCATTTGTATTGATAGTAACATTATACAGGAATATTGGAACCCTTTGTTAAGGGTCTTAAAGTAGTTGATAATGGGTTCTGATGGCAGTGATAACTACCTTATAGTCTGGGCAGAAGGGGCCATAGCTAATAAATCTGTGCCAGCCTTTCCCAGGTGTCTGTGCGTGTGTGTGTGTGTGTGTGTGTGTGTGTGTGTGTGTGTGTGTGTGTGTGTGTGTGTGTGTGTGTGTGTGTGTGTGTGTGTATGTGTATGTGTGTGTGTTTGTGTGCAAAACAAATCTCCAGGAGTGCATGTGTCGGCTACTTGGCCAGGGACACGAAGCACTGGTTGGACAGAGAAAGTGTTGGAGGACTTGGCTTGGAATGCTAGCTAAGTACTCAACTCTATAGCTACGCCAGTGGGGAGTTTTACTGGTGATCTGGAAAAAGAGGAAGAAACCAGCCCCAGACTGACTGTGGTCTCTGTGTGTTCTTAAGGGAAATTGCACTTGCTGCAGTGAGCTGCATCTGGAAATACTGTGTGTGTACCTTGTCCTCCTCCCAGTGTACATCCCCCACTGTTGCCAGAGGTGAGGAATTAGGCTCCTTGATTAATGGTCCAGTGGTGGGGCATCTCATTTATTGGTTGGCAGTGGTAGGATATCCACATATTGGGATTCAGCGGTGTGGATATTGAATTCCTGTAACCTGTAAACAGGGGTCACTAAGGAAGGTGTTTGTACTCTGAAGCAGCCACACAGTGAACATTCAGAGTTCCATATCACAATAGTTTTATTTATTTTTTGTTAGTTTAATTAGTGAAGGACAGCAGGCAAGGATGTCGGCAGAGGAGTATGGCAGGCTGACAAGGAGCCAGTTGCCTGAGATGTGCCAAGCCAAAGGACTGGGGCATGCCAGCCAGACTAAAGCAGAGATGATTGCAGCCTTGGTCACAGCTGTATCACAGACCAGCAACCAGGAGGGTAACCAGACTGGCCTTGGGGATGTACAGTTCTCAGAAAATAGACAGTTCAACCTTTCCACAGAGAACTTAAAAATCTGCCTGGAGTTAAAGAGACTTGAACTGGAGGCCAACCATTTGGAAATAGAATCAGCACAGAGAATGCAGCATTTAGAGGCTGAAGAAAAGGAGAGACTGCAGCAGGAGAAACAAATGGAATTAGAAGCAGCAGAGAGACTGAGACATCTGGAAGCTGAGAAAAATGAGAAGCAGAGGTGGCATGAAAAGGAGATGCTGACTCTTCACCAGGGTCATGGAGGTAATGGGGAAGGGAATAAGTAAACCCCAGAAGCAGCAAGGGTCAATACATTTCTTCCACAATTTACAGAGGGTGATACTTTTTATAGTGTTATTCATATGTTTGAAAGGGTATATAAACAGTATAATGTTGACCAAAGGCTTTGGGTACTGTTCCTGACCCCGTTACTCCACGGTAAAGCTGTAACTGCTGTTTCTAAATTGTCTGATACTGATTGCTTAAATTAAGAGACTGTTAAAAATTGTTTATTAGAGTATTTTAAGTTAACAGTTCATGAACATAAACACAAGGCAGATGAAAGTCTGTGTGAATATATTACTGTGTTATGCATTTATTTTCATAGATGGTTGAGTGGGTGTCAGGTCACCACTTTTGAAGGGCTGGCAAACCTTTTGGTGAAGGAACAAGCCCTTAGCACTTTGCCTGTGGACATGAGAATCTGGCTAGTGGATAGAGAATGTACCACAGCAGATGAGATGAGAAAAAAGGGAGACCTATACCTAACAAGTAGGTCAGCAATGCACAAGAAAAGGATACCCAGTGCTGCTCATGGATCTAATGGAAACCATTGTGTGCCACCTAAAACCGCCCCAACAGAGTCCACCAGTAGCAGGTGAAGCCACTAGTTCAGGTACATGGCCAGGGCCAAGGGTTAAATGTTTTAAATGCACCAAGTGGGGCCATGTAGCATATAGATGTCCACAGAGGGAAGGAGGGGAACAAAATGTGGGAGAGTCAGTAAGTGGAAATGGCAGAATGCCAGCAGTAAGCTGCCTGGAGACAACAAAGGTACCAAACTACCACAAGAGGTTATATCCTATCTTAGCAGATGGAAAACAGGCCACTGTTAAGAGAAACACAGCCTCTGACCTAATCATTGTGAAGCCTGCAATGGTTAAAGAGGTGCACTACTTGCTTGGGCAGTCTACTCCGGTCAAAGATTTAGGAGGGACCCCATGCCAAATACCTTTGGCTAGGGCTCATCTTGACTGAGAGGGTGGAAAAGAAAGCAAGCAAGCAGGTGTGTTTGAGGATATCCCTGCAGATGTCTTGATAGGGAATGATTTTGATAATGCAGTACCTTGTCCGCATGCAGTTACACACAGTTGGACTTGGAGATAAGCATGTGGGTCTGTTAGCCTGTGGGTAGGGGACCCAGATAGACCGCAGAATTAAAGCCAGGACTGGTGTGGTGGTTACTTCAGGGAGGAAGCTACCCTGTAGCAGTGAGATTGAAGGTGAGCCACAGTTGCTTGTAGGTACAGATGTTCCCTTGGGCAGTGTGACTGCAAGGGCAGAGGCATGTAGTAGTACCCAGACTGACAGTGAGGCTCCGCTGTTAGAGAATACCAAACTTCCTGTGGAAGGGGAGCTGGGAAGGTTTATAAACAGAGAGTTTAGACAGGCTCAGCTGTCAGATCCTACATTATAAGGCTTGAGAGAGGTAGCCATGGAGGCACCTGATTCTCAAGGAAAGGGGGAATCTGTATACTGGGACTAAGGTTTACTGTATAGATAGTGGAACCCTGAGGGAGGGCTAGGGGTGAGAGAATACAGCAGTTGGTAGTGGCCAGAGCCTAACATCTGGCACTTCTAGCAATAGCCCATGATATTCCCTTTGCAGGCCATGTGGGCATAAAGAGTACCAAGAGATGTATTATGCAGAACTTTTATTGGCCTGGGGTTTCAAGGGATGTAACAGGGTACTGCAGGACCTGTGAGCAGTGCCAAAAAGTAGGCAATGCAGGAGACAAGGTCAAGACTCCTTTGATGGCTTTGCCTGTGATTGAGGACCCATTTCAGATGGTAGCTATGGATATTGTGGGGCCTCTGAGAGTTCCACAAGGAAGACATATATTCTAGTGGTAGTAGATTATGTTACCAGATACCCTGAGGCAGTGGCTCTGTCCTCCATTGAGGTAGAAAAGGTGTCAAATGTTTTGTTAGATTTTCAGCAGGGCAGGTTTCCCAAAAGAAATACTGACTGAAAGAGGTACCAATTTCATGTCAGACCTGCTGGCTTGTCTGTGGAAGCATTTTGGGGTGAAGCACCTAAAGACCAACCCTACCATCTTCAGACTAATGATCTGGTTGAGAGGTTAAACTCTACACTAAAGACCATGCGACAGGCATTTTGCAAACCAGTTTAAAAGGGAGTGGGGCAAATATTTGCCCCATCTGTTTGTTTGCTTACAGAGAGGTGCCACAGGAATCCAGAGGTTTTTCACCCTTTGAGTTACTGTATGGACATAGGGTGAGAGGACCTCTACATTAGATTCAAGATGAGTGGGAGGGTGAGTGTGAACCCACAAGGAGTCTGTTTCAGCGAATGTCCTAAATCTCAGGACAAGTCTCAGGGAACTCATGGGCTTGGCCCAGGAGAACCTGGTAGAAGCCTAACAGCAGCACAAGGTCTAGTATGACAGGAATGCTCAAGCTAGAGAGTATGCAGTAGGGCAGCAGGTTATGGTTCTCATTCCTGTCAGGCCCAAGAAGCTGCAGGCAGCTTGGGAGGGACCCTTCAAGGTGGTAAGGAAGATCAGTGATGTTAACTACATGATAGAACTGCTGGGCAGGAGGCAGGGGCGCAAATTGCACCATGTTAACATGATGAAACCTTATCATGATAGAGAGGCCCTTGTGCTAAGTATTTGCAGTAGGAAGTAGGAGGAGTCTCAGCTGGATCTATGTTTGCAGCAAGCCAGCTAGCAAAATGCCAAATTACTAAGGTAGAGTCTAGGGTTGCAGGCATATGATATAAAAGTGCAGTGCCGCAGTGGGGTTAGCAATGCCAATGCAGATGGGCTGTCAAGACAGGGAATGGGGTAATGTATTCCCAGATAGGCTCATCCCTCTTAAGCAATATTTCTCAAGGGTCAGTTGAAAAACTAGCTTGAGTCTTCAAGGGGGGAAAATATGACTGCCAGCACAGATAGCTGGAATTTTGTAAATAATTATATATCATTTGTGAATATTAGCATGATTTATATAGAAGTCTGACAAAGGGAGATACTGCCAGCCCAGATATCTGGAATTATATAAATAATTATATGTCATTTGTGAACATCAACACGATTCATATAAGATAATTGTGTTACAAATGTATTAGAACTGTATGTCAGGTGTATATCAAACTGCTGGTAAAGAAGTGTGTGCTGAAAATGTTTTTGCAAAGTGCTTAAAATGTAACCACAGCATGCCCTACTGGAATAAAACAGAAATGCACCTGCACTATTGTAACTGTTTAGATGTATATATATTAACAGTGGAAACTGGAATACAGAAGGTTGACTTCAGAAAAATATCTGAAATTATAGTCTGGACAGAAGGGCCGTAAAAAGATGTTATCTTTCAGTTTCAGTGCAGCAAGAGACACAATGTCTAAAACTAATGAGCTTTCTGTATTATCTTTGAAGTGCTTTATTGTTTTATGACTTCTAACACTTGCCAAAGATCTGAGGAAAAGCCCTTATCTATGTATTTTCACAGGTGGGTTCTAAATACTGCTAGCTTTCAGCAGTGGGGGTTTTACCTGGGATTGAGTCAGATGACAAGAAATTATATCATTCTACAAGCTATCCCAGCAGCAATATTTGAGATATTAATTTAAGAACTCTTTGAGAGAGACAACATTCTGTATTCTGTCTTTGAACTGACAACAACAACTGGAGAAGATCCATTGGCCACCCATCTGCCTTGCTATGAGTAAGTAAGTCTAGGGAACAGTATAATTTTCTTAGACAAAGTTAGGAATATAGCAACATACAGTTTAGATGTTTTTCTTTATTTACTCGAGACTGTCCTGCAATGCTGTTTTAAATATTTCCTGTGACTTTGAACTCTGATGTCACTGTAATTATATACTCTTTTCTTGTTCTTTTATTATTTATTATTACATATATTTAAACCTTTCATTGTGGCTGATCTGTCTAGAGATATTAAAGTTCTGAGAGTACTTGCATATTTATTTGGTGACACTATGCAGGCCACTCCTAATAGCCTTGCTCTTGGTCAAACTACCATTTGTATTAATAGTAACATTACACAGTAAGACTGGCCACCTTTGCTAAGGGACTTAAATCAGCTGATAAGTGGTTCTGGTGGCAATGATAACTACCTTATAGTCTGGGCAGAAGGGGGTATAGCTAGTAAACCTGTGCCAGCCTTTCCCAGGTGTGTGCGCATGTGTGTGCGTGTGTGTGTGTGTGTGTGTGTGTGTGTGTGTGTGTGCATGCGTGCGTGTGTAAAATAAATTCCCAAGAGTGTTTGTATCAGCTACTTGGGCAGGAACAGGAAGCACTGGTTGGACAGAGAGAGTACTGGAGGACTTGGCTGGGAACCCTGGCTAAGGACTCAACTCTATCACTGTGCCAGTGGGGAGTCTTATTGGGTATCTAGAGAAAGAGGGAGAAACAAGCCCAAGACTTGTTATGGTCTCTCTGTGCTCTTAAGGGAAAATGCATTTGACGCAGTGAACTGCATTTGGAAATACTGTCTGTGTACCTTGTCCTCCTGCCATTGTACATCCCCCACTGTTGCCAGTGGTGAGGATTGAAGCTCCTTGATTACTGGTCCAGTGGTGGAGCATCACAAGCCTTAACAACCATAACTTAATAAGGAAGTGAGTTGGACAGTGTTATGGATGCCAACCTGAAAGTGTCCAGCCATTCGGAGTGGACTACTAACCCCCTGACCTCTCATGGCTCCCACTCTTAGAATCCCGCCTCACCACTTTAGGAGGTGCCAGTATACCCCCCCCCACACACACACACACACCGACTGTCCTCATCCTTTACTAGCATCGTTTTCCACTATGAGTTCCTCCCACAATGTGAACAGGTGTGCTCAAACCTACAAACTGCCCACCCATACTTACCCGTTCTAAACCCCCTGCAAAGTCTTGCACTTTCACCACTTCCTTTTTGCAATCTTTTTGTCCCTTCCCCACCTTGTCTATCATCATCTTCAACCACATGTCAGCATGCCTACAGTCCCACCTAAGGAACTTATCCACAGCCTTCAATTTCCAAAATGTTTGATCATGCCAGAGCCAGCCACAGCCACCCCTTAAACCCTGGGCCTCCTTTATCATCAGAGCATATGCTAAGAATGGCAACACCTGCTCCAGTTGCTTCTCTATGACAACTGCCATAAAATATATAAACCCCAGGAAACAATTATCTCATGTCCTGGCCTGCAACCTGGCAAGCCACCTCTTATCCAACACAGCCAGTGCTCTTGTAAAGCTCTTTCAGGCAAGGAATTCTGACTTTGTTCTCCTTTGTGCCCTTTTTGAGTCTAACAGCTCAAACAATTCCATTAACTAATGCTTCAAAATCTCCTTCCTCTTATTCACTGAGTGGGTTGCATGGTGTAATGAACATGCCCTGCATCTTTGACTCCCAAGGTAACCCCCATTCTGTGACTCTCTCACTTTTGGAATGAACCTGCAACCAAGAATCTCCTCACTGGCCTGCGCTAACAGGAACCGGAGCAGACTATCACCTCTGCTGCCTTACCACCCCAGCCACATTGAGCTTACTGAAAATGTCTTAGAGCCACTTCTGTTACATCCCCACCCCTCAACAATTCTTGCAATTGCATTCTGCCTTCCAAATCAAAGTCTTGCAGTAGCCCCCTCAAACAAATATCCCCATCCTTCTGAGCATTCATTTTCTCTCCAACAGTTACAACATGCCTATTACCTGCAGAGGTCTGAGGCAGCACTGGAACTTTGGCACCACTTCTTGACTTGTGAGACCTCTTCTCCCCTGAGGAATGCTCCAGCATGGGACAGCTGCCTTCTGGATTCTTCCTACTCTTATGACTTCTGGTCTGCATGGGCTGCTCAGTGACAAAATAGACACTGTCTTCTGGAAAAAGGCTGAGGTCAGGGCTTGGATCTCCTCCAATTTCTTCCTCATCTCCCACATGTTCTCTATAATTGACAACAAGAGGAAATCACATATCAGTGATCTTGATATATATATATATATATATATATATATATATATATATATATATATATATATAAATTTTATTTATATGTATATAAACAAAATCTGAACTTAGGAAAAAACAGCTTCCCCTTTGTCATGTACCAGTTGAGCAGCTATTGCTCTTATTAGATATAAAAGCCTCCCTGCATTTACCCTTTTTTATCTTATTGTCACCCTATCAAACTCACCCATACCAGCCACAGACCTCATGTCAGCTCATATTACATACCTCCCTCCATGCCCAGACAAGGTCTGATGACTTCCAGCTCCACGATTCCGCACCTAGCTTACTAGTTTGCATTTATTTATAATCAATACCCAACCCTAATAGATTGCATGCATTTAATTAATATTATAAAACCTGTCTGTGTCACCTAATTATCCCAGACTCCACAGCAATTAGCTCTAAACCCACTACTACCAAAGCCACCTGGTACCAAACTAAATAAGTGACTTGCTCACAGCCACCCTGAAGACCCCCCCACCCCACCCAGTGTAAAGCCCGAAGATGTTACATTACCCAACACCCAAACTTCCTTACCCATACCAAAACCAAGAAACAGTAAATGTATCTTTAGTGGTACCTGGGCAGATGAAGGCTAAGAGCAACAACCTTGCACCAAAGGAACTACTGCTTCCAGCCCAATCTGTGAAAACCCTACATCTACTACTCCCTGGGTACTATTTTAACAGTGGAAATGCCCATAATGGTTTCTTGCATTCCCAGTCTTTCACAGGTGTGCATTGTACTGATCCCATACCACCCTCACCATCTGACATGCCTGCATGCTCTCTTTTTGTATTATTATTTTAACATGCCAAACATCTGTAGTGCCTTCTCACATGTTCAGTCGTTCCCAGGCATGCATTGCATTGACCCTATGCTATCCTCAACCTCTGACCATGTATGCACATTCTCTGATGTGCCCATGTTTACATAGCCACAGCCCGCCAGGCCTCATGACCTCCAGTGCTCACATACATGGCCCACCCACACTTCGACAGCAAAGAAAAGAAGACCAGCAAGTAATCGAACCTTCTGCAATTGCATGAGGTAAACAAGAGCCCATTTTCCACTTAACTAGTTTGCCTTTCTTCCTCCAGGTCAGCAACTACGATGAGTGGGCAAGGTGCACACTTCTCAACTGCTCCTGTTTTAGAGAAACATTTCTATTTTCAAGCTTGATGTACCCCTTGCACGGGATGTCTCTATTTTTGGAGGTATATCACTATTTTCAGGCTTGATTTACTCCTTCATACAGTTTTCTGAACCCCCCTTCACCCCTTGTGATTTTTGCAACTGTCTAGTGCATAGAAAATTGTAGTACATGACCAACATACTAGTGGCAACTATAATTAAAGAGGACATATATTTTACATCTCTCTTTTTCTGAAGTGAAACTAAATGACCTTTTGTGATAGAAATGTACAATAGAGTTCATTAAAGGCTACAGTTTATACAGTGTCTCTTTGATAATGTAATAATTTATCTTTCAGCATTTTTCTCACTCTCTGCTGTTTAAACATATGTTTCTGAGTAGTTTCACACATTCCTGCTAGAAGCATGGAGAATTATGTGCTATTTAGTATTCAGATTTTGTTTTACTTAGATGTCCAGATTTTTAGCTGTATGTGTTCCTACTTTTCAAGGGCCTTTGTTCTTATTTTCAATGTCTGCAAGTTGAGAGGCAAGGCAATGTGGGCACATTTTCCCATCCTTTTCGGTCAATTCCAACATATTTTTATTTTTCATTTTTTATTTTCCAGTCACCGCCTAATAGATTGCTCACAGCATGTTTGTGTTACAGGGAGAGGGTGATAACCGAATTTCTCCCTCCTTAAAGCTCTCTTTCCCCTATATTGATCTCTTTCTTTTTTTATATATATTTTGCCAAGCCTAGCTTCTGTGACCAATGTAAGAACCTAACTGACCCACAACATAGCTCCCAACCCCAGTCCTACAAATAGAATCTAACTGCTGGCTACTTTAAAAATCCCCAAACCTCTTGCACAAAGCTACCTAAATAATTACTGAGCCCCAACCAAATAAACAAATTAAAGGAAGAAATTACTCATATCTCCCTGTTTATCTTACCTTCCAATATATCACTGATTGCTTTGAAGCTAGGCTACACAAGAGGTTCTTCCACTACAGAAAATCTTAATTTCAGCATAAGTTTGTATCAAGAGCATGTAAACACCTCCTGCCTCTTTTTAAATACTCCTACCATACTCTTCCCATAGTGCCCCATATCCTGCTTCCAATAAACCCTTCCTACTTAACACACAACCCCCTCTCCTCTTTTCTTGCTACCTTAATTTCTTAGCTCTCCAGACAGCCATTCACAGAGAAAAATGTTTGCCTGGTAACAAACCTAATTTAGTTGTTTTATATACATTTATCTGTCAAAAGAAAGATAAACATAGATATGAAGAATGAACAGGCACAAGATTCTGTCTAGTTCCAACCTCAACCCCATGTGTGTTGAGGAAAAAAAAATAAAAATAAAGAAACTAGTGATCTTAAAACTTTAATGATGAGCTCAGTCACAACAATTTCCAAAAATCATGAAACCCAGGTACTGACACTGCGGTGGTGCTGCTGCAGTAGCGTTGTCACCTCACAGTAAGACGTTGTCCTGTTCAATTCTCAGCTAGACTGTCTTCTGTGTGGAGACATGCATGGATGGGTGTACCTTCATTGAAGGTTGTGCGTCAGGGCTGGCAACTCGGCATGTAAAAATCCACTGCCAATCATTAGCGGACCGGAGTTCTGCTGTGGCGACCCCTAACCGGGAAAAGCCAAAAGACACAACAACAACAATATGAAACCCAGTTACTATTCCAAAGCAACAAGCCTTTATTCATCACAGACATGTGATCTATAGTAACAAAAAAACAGAAATATTTTAACAATGTTAAGCATATCAGCCTTTATATACTTAAAAGTAGGTGTGGAAAATGTACGTATTGTTTAATTTTAAACCAACCTATTCAAGGCAAAGAGTATAAACAGGGCTGTAAAAATGCTTTTTTAGAACAAGTACCCACCCCCCACACACACTGCTACTGATTAGATCAAACTAAATCCTAGTTAAGGAAAACACTATCTATTTATCTGCAACCCACATTCCAAAATCAGGTATTAAGAAAAGCATAAAATACTCATAAAAAGATTTTAACTAAAATCGCATTCGGCTGCATAATCCAATAAAGCCTTCATCAGGTCTTTCATAGCTATCTAGCCATAAACATAATCTAACTAGAACACTACAAATATAAAAATATATCTGTTTAATAATATCATCTAGTAAATATTTACTAGTAATAATACCATAATAAAAATAATAATAAAATATAATAAAAATCACAATAAAATAAAAACCATAACATATAAAAATCATAATAAAATATCATAATAATAATAAATGTTTATTATTTATTAGATGATATTATTAGACAGATGTATTTTTATATTTATAGTGTTTTAGTTAGATTATGTTATGTAGAGTTAGGGGATATAAGTTGTCATAGAATGTGCTCATAATTTTCTCAGTCTGTTGATAGGAATGCTTCATTGGACTATAATGCCAAAAATAAACATGATACAAATATCCATTTTGTCACTAGTTTTGGCAGCAATACAAAACTATTTTGTGAATTGATCGACATTGAGGAATTCTTTTGGCTGAAAATAAATTGGCCAAACTGTTGCCAACAAGGTGTATGTTTACATACAGAAGGGGCAAAACTACTAGTAATTTCTTAAATCATTCAAAAAAACTGTTTATTCTGAAGGTTATGGGCAGTCTTCTATGGATAGTTTACCCCTAGTGGATCTTTTTCCCTGTTGACATTGCATGGCTTGCAAACATGGTATGAAAATCAAACAATTTTCATCAGCCAACACATCTCAAGTATTTGATATCAGATGTTTTATCAACAGCATCTCTGAATGAGTCATATATTTAGTAGAATGTACCTGTTCTATTTAAAGTGCATATTTTTGAACACTTAAGTGATATCAGGAGTAAAGAATGTATAATGCTTTATATAAACATGTTTTGCAACATCCTACAGCTACTTTTAGTTTATAGCTATAGATTGCATTTGTCTTAGAGGATCTAATAAACTTGGGTGGCATGATCTATTAAATAAGAAAGAGGAGACCTGGATTGTGAGATTATGAGCTTTATTTTCTCCAAGTTTAAACAATGCATTTAGACTGTTTTTTGGAAAAGGGTGTGTGTCTCTCTTTTGAGATATATTGTGCAAGTATGTGATTTATTTTGATGTGTTTTATGTGGCACCGAGGAAGGCTTTGGCTGAAACCAGTCTGCCTTTTGTATATCACCTTGTACTTTTTTGGATTTCTTATTAAATATTCTATACTATCACAGATCATTATGCTGGCCATTCTTGATGTTTTGCATTAGTTTTTGGCCCAGCACTGTTGCCATATGTGCCAAATGTTTGTGGTTAACTTCATATTTTCCCCAATCTATCTTGTCTTGCTTTGTTTGGGGCTGGAAGTAACATTTGAATACTTTTTTTTGGCTAGGCATGCAATGGTCTGCAGACTAATTGTTTAGTACTTATGGACCTAAAAGAGAACAGAAATCATTCTCTAGCAGATTGTAATGGGTACCAGGAAGGGTGAAAGACAATAAGCAGGTGGATCTTTCAGTGAAAGACAGTGAGGCAACATGTAACATGAGGTGTCAGTAATGAGTACTTCGACCTGCAGAGTTTACTGGTCCGCTAAATTATATATTGAACTACATGAAGTGATTTGGTTGTATGAATATTTCCTAGTGCTATAGGTGGCTATAAGTACCCTAGCTTAGTGAGATGGATACTTTTAACAATCAATAAATGGGATTCCCAGTTGAGCATCTCTGAAAAATTATATGAGTATTTTAAGCTATTAAGGACTCTTTTTTTTTGCATCATTCTCCAGCTTGACCATCAAGCTTTCCTCCTGCCACTCACTTGGCCATTCACTCCTTCTGGGCTGAGAGCTCTTCAGCCCACTTGTTACCTATAAGGGAAGGATCAATCCTACTAGCAGTGGTGTCATCATTTGAATAGGGATTGATCTATTTACTGAAGGGCCTTATGTTTCCTTCATATGCTCCAAAGCATTCAATAGGTTAGCGTGCATTGCAATCTGCTGTCTGGAGGTGCATACCAACCTGTGCATATAAGTAATCAAAGGACATGACCTCCCTCCCTGTAGACAGCACTTTTTCATGTTCTTCATTCTCTCTCTGGGCTTGCACCAAGCAAGTTTGCCCAAACACATGCCCCTCCCATGGAAGAGAGGTGAGCAAATTCTTGTATGTGACTCGCTTCCTCAACCTGCCATCTCCAATAGGTGCCTAATTGAGATCATTTTGATCTTAGAGCTACTGCTTAATGTATGGTGCTTGGAAAAGGATTTCATAAAAGATTCATTGTAACTTTGAGATTAACTGTCATCCCTTATATACATCACTGATACATTTAATGTACTAAGCAGAACATTAGTTGTTACAGTCAAAAGTCTTAATGTAATCCATCTATTGATGAATAGTAATATGGACTTGTACGCTGTGATGCTAATTGGTGTGTTATCCATTTGAAAGATTACAGCCAGTATTGACAAATCCCAAATGTGGAGACTGAGCTGCCAAAAATCCAGACTTAAATATACTAGTTCAAAGAATGTAATTTCTTGGACTATTCCCTTTTCTCCAAGGTATGGCGATCTTGAAGTTGACAATTACACGTTTGGGGATGTGGAAAGCTTGTCCCCTTGCAAAAAATGAAGTTTAAGAAAAATTGATGTTCAATATTTGTTCTTTTCCTGTATTTTTGTCTCTTTTTTTAGCATGTTGGGATTCAGCATTTTGAGCCCTGATATTTCAACAGGGAGATGGTTGGTGCACATGCACTCTACACTGTCTGGCTAGTGACTGGCATTGGTCCTTGTATGAAGGTGATAGATAATCTGTCAGTTGCTAGCTCCAAGATAAGAACATAATAGCTCTGAAAGGTGCTTAACAAGTTTTGCTAAGCACAATTCTTCCATCAGGAGTACTTAGTAAAGTTGCTTTTATCTTGATTTTAGTAAGCTATCACATCATTCCTACATACATATGTTACATTGGATTTAATCTGCAAGAAAGTGCTTATCCTAGTAATGATCTTGTCTACTTAAAAATCTTGTTGTTTGTTGGTTTACTTTCATATTTCAAAGACTTACTGGAAAGTAGAATAGTGACAGTAAATTGCACCAAGGTTGAATCACTCCAGTGACAAAGAAGGATAAAGCCTTGACTACAACCCAGGTGACTCAGGCTCGTTAGTGGCTTGGGCAACTGATGGATGTGGTAGGAGGAATGGGAATTACCATCCCAGGATGGCTGAGCAAACCTATGAGCAGGATGGCACTGCTCTCTTGTGGAGGCTGATGAAGGAACATTGGTAGGTGCACCTAAAGAGGGGTAAAGGGCAGAGACATGGCTGAGCTGCTGCAGAGGATGGACAATACACTGCACATCTTCATTACACACCCGCTTCCACAATCATACCATTGGGTCCTCAAAGGAAAGGGGAAATAAGTAGGTCATAAAAAAAAACTGAATGGATGCACAGACTTGCTTAGCCCCCCAGATGCTGAGTTCCACAACCTGCCCCAGCAGCACCAGATTAAAGTCTGGGAAGGGGGGACAGGGAAGGAGACAGCTGTAGGCTCAGTGTGGACAGGTACAAGAATTCTGGGCCAGTACCATGAAGGATGATGGAGGGACCCAAAAATGTCCCTAAAGTTTGGGAGTCAACCTGTATGCCTTGTGGTGGATGGGCATACCATCCAGGGATGGTTCCTGACTTGTGCCCTTAGCTTGTTAGTGGATGATCTGGAGCCAGCGACCTTAAAATGGAAAAGGAGGGTGCTGAAAAGCTGTATATGAATATTTTGATAACTACACTGTCTTTTTACTACCACTCATTTAGTTATGCAGTACTCACAGTATGGACCGAACTGAATTAGATCTTTTTAGATCCTACAAAGAAGAAAAAAAATGCTGTCTTGTTTTAACTCACATATAAGAGTATTTAAACTTTTCTGAACATAAATGTGGTATAAACACTAACCTCACTGTGTCTCAAGTAAAGAGGAATAAACAAAAAATGCATTGTGTCAAAGCACACAAATTCCCAAACAATTTACAATAATTTTTTTCTGACTCACGAGATACAGAGGAAGGTCAAAGTCTAATCTCCATATGTAGTGACAGTTTATCATATCAGGGCAATACTTCAACTCCCAGTAGGTCAATAAAGAAAGCACCTGCTAAATGTCTCCATCCACCTGGACCTGACCGTTTCCAATGCAGGTTAGCATCTAAGAGATTTTTAGATATGACATCTGAATGGATTTTTACTGCAGTAAATATGTGTGTAACATAATGGCTATGCATATTGACACCTTCTTTTTTATCTTCATTAGGAATAACATCATGTAAGTAGCCTTGAAGTCTCAATACCTGCTATGCTGTCTGCTTTATTAAAGTAACGTCTTACTCAGTAGCCTGTTTACTTATTTGTATTTGTTATCCAGGGTAGAACGCTCGTCCACATGGACCTTTTTCTGTCATGGTCTGATAAAGAGAATTGCTCAGAGTGATACAGTAGACAATTCGAGGCTGAAGGAATCAAACCCTGGACTACAGGAAGCAACATATTATAGATCACAGGCTTTAATACTAATGGGAATTACTTTGGCTATATTTAAACTTTTGAGTGTAGTTCTGGTAAAATGATTTAATGCTGTCAAGCACAATGGTTAATATGTACTGCAAACTCTAAGCTATTACATTTGCAGTAATTTAGCTTAATTTGAAAATAATCTAAATTTACCAGTCTGGGACTGTGCAGTTTCCTTGACTAGAAGTGGATCAGTGAAAGTATGTCATGTCATAAAGTGGATTATTTTCTAAGATTATGCTTTACAGTTACAAGGATTGTTCTGAAAGCTTTTGAGTGTTAGGTTGTTCTAGGCTACAAAATGTTGCACCGGCAGAAGAACATATTTCATCATTGTAAGTGCACAAGAGGGCATTTAATAGTCCTTGATTAATGGTAGGGTGTAATTGCTTATAATAGGTATTACCTCTGAAGTGGTACTCTTTATTCTGAGAAGCATGGTTGCATTTAATATGTCTGAGCATGTAATATGCCTGAAGCAACTATTTAGAAGTGTCCTTCCTTTCCTCTTATTAAGTAATTAGCGAAGGCATACATTTGAAAGACAGCTAAGCAGCTTTGCTTCTGCAGTTTGAACATAGGAAAATAATGCACATCTAAATTACCCACTTACTTTAGGACTTAGAAACTGATCCTTTCTAGACTAAATAGTTTTTTTTAATACGTTTTCCTGTAATCATAAGAGAGAAATATTACAAGGGAGATACATCAGTAGCAGCGAAATAAATACAACTTTAAGATCCAGGAAAAAAATGTGTGTGTGTGTGTGTGTGTGTGTGTGTGTGTGTGTGTGTGTGTGTGTGTGTGTGTGTGTGTGTACGTCTGTCTGTCTGAATGTGTATAAATGTAGTCGATGATTGTTTTCTGGCAAATAACCCTTTTCCTTCATGAAATAATTTTGTCCTTTCTTCATTGTATAAGGACACTTGACATAATGTGATAAAGTTGGATTTATTTATTTTGGTAATGTAATGGTGAGACGTGAGAAACATGAAACTCCAAGAATGTGGATTAAAGATTAAATTCATGCTCCTGTTTGAATCTTCGGTAATGTTTTTGTGTAAATAAAGGTGCTACATATTTATTTAGCTTGGTTGACAAAGTTAATTTCTCTAGCCATGGTCTATTTCCATGAGAGACCTGAGGTCATTTTCAAGTCTTGCTAGGGGAAATCTGGACAGAATCCCATACACATTCTCTTGCTCTTTGAATTGAATAATGTGTAAATATGGATTTGTTTAATTAAATGTCATTACCTGTTTTGATAGGTGTCATAGGATTTTTACATCTAACTGACCTGCAGTAGAGATTTTAGTTCAACATCTCACTCAAATGATGCCACCTCAGGAGGGCAGCACTAGTATACCAAATGTTTATATTTTGAATTTCTGTTAAATGTCAGTGAAAGGATGATGGCTTGCTTTATAGAATGCTGTTTCATTCTATCCTTGATAACCCCTCCACAAGCATTGAGCATTAGGCATTACCCTCTCTGTATCTAAAAACTTCAAGGATGGTAATGTTAAACTATCAACAGAAAAGTGTAGAACAAATGCTTAGAGTAAAATGGGTCTATATTAGAACATCGAAGTGTTAAAACATTGAATGTTCTATTATCAACCCCTCTTCAGCAAATGCTTGAAATAGCGAAGCTGCAGAACACCGAATATTTTCCCAGGGAAAGTATTCGGTGGGCCGTTTCTGCGGCTTTGCTATTTCCTTGACTGTGGTGTGAAGGTGACGGACCGGGTTAAGGTAAGTGTGTGAATGGACCGAGGTAAGGTGAGTGTGTGATAGTTAGGGACCTTAGGGATAGGGAGTGGGTAAGGTGAGTGTGCGATAGTTAGGGACCTTAGGGTTAGGGAGCGGGTAAGGTGAGTGTATGATAGTTAGGGACCTTAGAGTTAGGGAGCGGGTAAGGTGAGTGTGCGATAGTTAGGGACCTTAGGGTTAGGGAGCGGGTAAGGTAAGTGTGCGTTTGTTAGGGTCCTTAGGGTTAGGGAGCAGGTAAGGTGAGTGTGCATTAGTTAGGGACGTTAGGGTTAGGGAGCGGGTAAGGTGAGTGCGCGTTAGTTAGGGACCTTAGGGTTAGGGAGCAGGTAAAGTGAGTGTGTGTAAGTTAGGGACCTTAGGGTTAGGGTTGGGTTAAGGTAAGTGGAGAGCTAGTAGTGTATGTACGGTTTAGTGTAGGGTTCTGTGAAGTGTGTATGTGTGGATTATGTATTTTGGTGTGCTTGTGCTGTGTGTGTGCATTCTCGGAACAGCAAATTTTTTCCCTTGAAAAAAAGTTGCTGTTCTGAGCGTTCAAATATATCACATTTCGAGATTCCAAGGTCAAGTTTATGATGTTCGACATTTTGGAATTTTGATAATATGATATAGACCCAGTAAAATAGTACGGTAACTAAAACAGCCTCTCTCTGAAAAAAAAGTGTTGAAACTCAAAGTAAACAAAATGTCTTTAACAAAAATGAATTTAAAAAAAATGTGTCTGTTCACCCATCGAATGAAAATTCACTTGAATGGTTAAACATTAAACCATGTACATCAAAAGTTCACTTATCGAATGTTCATTCCAGCAAATGAGTAAGACGAGGAAAGTAACCAGCTGTCCAACACTTCCCCGTCTGCCCTTTTCCCCACTGTAGTGTAGTCTCGGAGTTGGTATATATAGTTTGGAGGGGTGGGGTGATGCCCCCACCTGGGTGGGTTTGAAATAGTTTGTTGTGTGAGACAGGAAAGTGTTGGACAACTAGTTATTTTCCCCGTCTCACTCAATCACTGAAGTGAATGTTCGGTAAGTGAAGTTTTGATGCTTAGGTTTCAATATTTAGCCATTCAAATGAATTTTCATCTGATGGATAAACATAGATCCAAAAAATACCATACCCAACACAAGGTAAAAAACATGTTAGGCAAACAAATTGCAGTGATACTGTTGGACATACCTTATATATTTTACACAGCAGTTAGATATGACTCAATTCTCTACTTGTAGATTTTGCAGAACATGGTTAGCCATCCTATCTGTCTACTGGACAAACTATAGAAGGTAAGACCAGACCGACAATGAGTTATCTCCTATTTATTCTGCTATAGAACTTTAGTAAAATGACATATAAAAGTACATCTTTAACTCAAATTACAAGTAAAAACATTTTATTATGATTTTGAAGAAATAATCAGGCATACACAGTTTAAGGGCACCTAAACTAATTTGCACTTTGGCATCATTAACAATTTCTAAGAACTGATTTTTCAAATACTTTCAGTTACAGTAACAAAGCATACATACACATATACAAAATAAAACAATTTAAAAATTCAGTTACATTTGCACTATAGATACTATATTATCACGTTCACCACAGCTACTAATAAAAAGTGTGAATGTCTTGGATTACACAACATAGTTTGGTACTCAAAAGTTGTTTAATAAGTATGCAAGCTGGCTGCAAGCTGTCTTACTCCCTTACCTCCCTGCATACTTTGCAAGGCTGTACTAATTCATATACCCCCTATTGTCTAGAATAGCCACTGCACAATTTAGGCATCAAAGTTTGGAGTGCCTCATAGGTTCATAGGTGTGTGTTAGACTAATGACCACAAGAGCCTTTTTAAGCATAGTAATGCATCTCAAATCTCTGACAAGTTCTCGTACTCTAGAAATGTATAAGCAGGGGCATGGGAAATGAAACATTTGCAAGCAGGGGCCTGGGAGATGAACCATTAACAGATGGCCTCTGTCCATCAGAGACATAGGAGCCAAACCAAGGATGAATTTCCTGTTCCTCATCCAGTTGTCCACATTACACTTGAATTGGGTTAAGGATGAACTCCGCTTCACATATATGGGGTGCTTGTTCCCGGAGAAGGGGTAGTCTCTTAGATACATACCTGTCTCTCCAGCAGGTCCTATTTATATCACAGGCAAGGTTGAACTCTTTAGAATGGGCAATTTTGGTGTTGTTTGTTTTGCAGATCTGCAGAAGCAGAAGGTCCATCAGGGTGGAGGTCTGACAATGCCTTGTTTGCCAAGCATAGATCTCCCCTCAACAGTCTGTAGGAGACAGAATACGGGATAGGGCTTTGAGACAGTCTGCATAGGACATGTTACATGCTCTGTATTCTTTCAGTGAGGAACCTCTGTGGATGTCCCAAATGTTGGATGTGCCTAGTTAGGTACATACCAAAAGGGGCAATGTACTCAAGGATAGGTCTGATGAATGCCAAATACAGAGGAACAATGACTGCCTTAGACATAGATGTGATACTTTTGTTCATAAGTTGCACAACATAGAATGATTTCCTAACTACTGTAAGCATGTGATGGTCACAGGCTAGATTACTTTCTATGTGTGTCCCCAAGTCCCTGGCTTCTGGGTCAACTCTTAGGGGTGTGTTGTCAATATGGTAGTTACCACAGGTGGATGACTTCCCAAAGGACACTTACTATGTATTTCTTGGCATTTAGTTTTAGACAATGGCTTTGTCACCAGTTATTTGTCTGTGCCATTCCTTCTCGGAGAACATTTGTTTCAGTGGGGGAGGCTATTACTGCTCCTAATTTGCAATCATCTGCAAATTTAGTCAGCCAGAGGCCATTGACATTGGCCTTGACTTTAGAGAAGTAAATGTCAAAAAGGAGCTGCCCCAGGACTGATCCCTGATGGACTCTGCTTGTGATTGGCCTTTTTGTAGAGGTGGACTCCCCAATTCTAACTTCATGGGTCCTGTCTGTGAGCCAGCTGGCTATTCAATGGGTGCCATAAGGGTTTATATTTAACCTCTTAAGTTTATCCACAATGCCCGAGTTGGGTATTGTGTCAAATGCTTTGGCCAGGTGAAGGTAGGAAGTTTGAACCATTTTGTCCTCATCCATTGCTATGGTGACCTTCTCAAACAAGTCCATCAGGTTGCATAGGCATGACCCTTCCTTGATGAAGCTAAATTGGATTGGGTCCAGTCTCTGGAGGATTCCCATGTCATTACTGATAATTTCCATGATAATTTTTTCCATGGCTTTGCATATGGGACTAGTGAGACTTATGAATCTGTAGTTTCCAAGGCTGTAGATGACCCACCTTTGTGCTGAGGGATGACTGTTGCTGTTCTCCATTCATGACATTCACAAAGTACCCATTCATGTCAAGCAAAGTTCCTCATTGGCCCTCTTTAAGAAAGTTCTTGATGACTCAGAAATAGAAAATCCACCCTGGGGATCACTTCTGCGGCACTGCTTGACAGGGGCACAGGAAAATAATTTTCTTAGGTGGCGAAAGCCAGGGAACCTTTTTGGCTAGGCTTATATAGGCCCCAAGGCCAATAGCCTAATACCTACCTATGAACCTATGAACCTATGAGGCACAAAATTTGTTTGGAGGCTACAATTGATTAGCAATTCCAGAAGGCCCAATAGGTCTATCCAGAAGACATCATTGGATATTGTCTGGGTCCATTCATGCAGTGTTATTGACCTTAGAGAGAGCATTAAGGACCTGTCCCTTAGTGAGAGTAGGGAGAGTTACATTTGATGGTATTTCCTGAGGCAAGGTTGAGCAGTAGAGGGGGGTAAAGTTAGAGCTGAATTTGTTGGCCAGTAGGTTTGCTATATCTTCTGGCTCAGTATAGGTGGCTCTGTTTTAAATGAGCTCTGTACACATTTGTGTATTGCCTTTGAAGTTGCAGACATAGCTAAAGAATATCTTGTGGATGTCCTCAGTCCAGGAGGTTAATTTTGCCTTAAATTTGGCGTTGGTATACTTTATTTGTCCACTGAGTTGTTTGTTTTGTTTGATGAGACTGATTTTATTCTGCTAGGTGCTATACCTCCTACATTTTGCCATGATTTTCTTCCTTCTGTTAATGTTGTGATTCTACCAGGGTGCTTGTTTATTGAGTTAGCTCTATTCTTCTTCCTGGTGGGTACAGCTGCCTCTGTGTATCTATTAACATGCTTGTATAGGGTTTCTCTGAACAGTTCTGTGTAAGCAGTAGTGTTCTCATGGTTTATGGGAGCCTGAAGTTTTGTCAGGTTATGACTTAATAGTGGGTTGTTAGCCTTTGAGTAGTTCCTTAACATTCCAGGGTTAGCTGGGGTTCCATGATTTTTTTTACTTCAGAGGAGACCATACTGTGGTCTGACCTTTCCAGAGAAGATATTACAGCAGACGGTATGCAAACCTCTCTCATATTAGAAAGGACCAGATCCAGTATGTTTGCATACCTGGTCAGTGTATTGACAATCTGGTCCTGGGAGTCTGTGTTTACAAAATCCAGGAATTTCTGTGCCTGCACATTTAGTGTCATGTATCTTTCTCATTTAATAGTGGGGTAATTAAAGTCACCCATAAATATGGTATTTGGTTGGATGGTGAGTGTTTCCAATATGTTCAAATATATGTTATGGGTTTCCTGTGTCATAGACAGGGGACCTATAGCTTACATGAAAATGGTATGTAATTTTGCCTATGGTGATTTAAACATGGAGAAGCTCAAGTGCATTATCCTGTTTGACCAGCTTTGAGATTTATTTATTTTTTATGTAAATTGAGACACCTCCACCTTTAGTCCCTGTCTCTGTAGTAGCTGGTCTAAACATGTGGAAGGCATTATAACCTTGCACTGCCATTGTGTTCTCCATGGCTTTAAACCATGTCTCATAAAAATGTAATACTTCATGGGAGGAAGCTGATGTAAATGATCTTCCCAGTGTGCTGCTCAGTCATGTTACTTGTGCTGCTCAGTTATACTACCTTAATATTGAACTATGCTTTGCTGGACAGGACAGAGGCTCAAAGGAGTTAAGTGAGTGCTGCATTCCTCTGGTGTGTACCTATGCATTTCCATAGTGAGAATTTGCGTGTGGTGAATCGAGCCTCTTCAGCATGCACAGATAGCTGTTTGAGGTTAAGTCTCTGCATTCCAGCCAGAGTCATATGCAATCTTTTCATAGTGGCAGTCTGGCAAATACATTAAAAAAACAAACAAACAGACACACAGTAATGATAAACAGGTTTCACATGGAGATAAAAGAAAACCTAGCATTTTCATGTTAAACTTAAAGTGACCAGAATGACTATTGACCCTTCAGAATAATGACTCTGCTACTATTATTTATCACAGTACAGGATCCCTGTTGTAAACTTTTAAAATGCCTCACATTTTCAATGCTACTTTAAGCTATACAACTTCTAAATAAATGAAGCTGTTTCTTAAAAAGTTTCTGCTAACCATATCTATTGTCAACACAGAGTAAGTCTTGTATTTCCAGTTGTATAGCTGCTACACATTTTGTGCCTACTACCACACACTCTTGCATCTTTCTGAGATGTGCTTTAAAACAAACACTTGTCACTGTTAGCCCTCACTAACCCACAAAAAAAAACAGCACATCCTTATTAAACTTCCAAAACATATGATCATGATGTGAACAACACAAATAAACCAAGTTTGGCAGTGTGGTAGAAAGTTCAGCTACTTAATACACTCATTAGATAAGCATAATAAACATATTTTAACCAAATGAGCAGCCTGGTAAACCACTGACCATCCAAACAGTAGCAGCAGCATCCTAATGCTTACTAACTACATCTCCTCAAGCAGTGTAATGCCACCCACTATACTCATAAGGGGAACAAAAAGTGAATACAAGGGGGTGGGAGAATACACTGGCTGAAAAGAGCTGGCCCTTCTTCTACAGGACTGACATCCATACAACTAAATGCTGGGATGGGTAGAGGTGGGACTGGGAAATTTAAATTTGCAGTGTCAAAGAGAACGACCCTCCTTTAACCTAGTCTTATATACAAACCCTCCTCCCATCTCCTTCCCTCCAAACCTGTGATGCTTAACACTCGCTCCCCAATAACCAACACATCCTTTCTTAAATCAACAATACTGTCCACCCCCACCCATTCCCCCAAGTCTCATAATCCTGACACTAGCACGATGACAAATGTGTCTGCTAGAAAAAACAACATTTTAAGCCTTATATACTCTTGTATATAACAAAAGCAAATAAGTAATGTATAAAATAAGGTGTTTAGCCATGCTTTAGTCTAAACATAACTCCACAAAATGTGCCCAGCTTCAAAATATATCCTTTCCCTACATAAACACACAGTAACGTATAGTAGCATAGGAACAATACTAAGAAAGTGATCACAGATCCAGTAAGAAGCCTAGCCATGTGTACTTTTAGGTTGACAAAGCTAAAGATTCTTGCCACCATTTACAAGTATATAATATTGCTCAAGTCCCAAATTAAGCAGGTCCATAGATGATAACCTTGGTGTAATTGTACTTCAACCCATCCAGTCATCAAGACCAGCCTTAAAGACAGAGTAACACTTGCTTGACCTGTAATGTTAGCTTCATGCATAGGCTGGGAATATGCTAACTTAGGAACCTATGCATCTGGTGAGTCCTGTTTATTTGTTGGTGTAAATAGGATTCGGTCTTCCATGGCTGAAAAAGTAAAATAAAGGTCTTCTTGGAACAGCCAGTAGGCTACTGAGTATAAAGGGAGTTCATAAGTAAAAAAGCTCATAGGTAAGTGCTAGGCAACCAGTCTGCAGTCCATTTTAAGCCAAGCCACAAAAAACCTATTCAAAATTTCCCTTTAGCCTCAAGGAGGGTAAGACAAGATAGGCCGAGAGAGAAATGGAGGCTGCCCATCCCATTATACAGGTTTACCTTGAAGGTGGCAAGGGTACTACTCAACTGACATGTAGTGCAGGTTTATTCCAAAGGTGAGGGGTGCATTGGGATATGAAGGCATCACATCTATGTGTCATATTTATCTGCTGATGAATGTTTAGTTCCTTTAATTGACTGTTTCATGGACCATTAGTTCTGTCAAGGAATAGGAGATCAAATAGGGTTGGATCATTCATGGTACAAAAGGCTAGACATTAGTTGTGTGAAACTAGTTCATAGGTTCATAGCTTCATAGATATGTACTAGGCTAATGGCCCTGGAGCCTATACAAGCCTAGCCCATAGGATTACCCTGGCATCATGCCACCCAACCTTAGTTCCTGGTGCCTCTGTCGAGTAGAGCCACTGGAGTGATCCCAGGGTGAATTTTCAATTTCCATCCAATCATCAAGATTTCTCTTGGAGAGGGCCAGTGAGGTGCTCTGCTTGACATGTATGGGAAGTCTATTGCATAGCATGGGCAATCTCTGGGTTATGAACCTGTCCCTCCAGCATGTTCTGTTGATTGTGGGATAATTTAAGAATTTAAGGCAATTATTTATTTATTTATTTGTTAAAAATAATTGGGACTTTTACAGTTGAGTAATAAGAATGGATTTTTACTTACAGAAGGGGGCAATGTATTTAATGATGGATCTGATAAGTGATGAGTATAGTAGTAAGATTACCTCTTTAGGTCTTGAAGATATCCCTTTGGAAATTATCTGGGCCAGGTAGAAGGATTTCCTATCTATGCCAGAAATATGTTGGATGCATGACAGAGAGTTGTCTACATAAGTAACTCTCTTATGACTGTATCTGTCTGAAGAGGAGTACCACTTATAACATATGAGGTGGGAACAGGTTTTTTGCTGAATACTATGCTACACTTTTTTGGATTTAGGCTGAGACTATGCATATTCAATCCCTTTTTGGAATAATTTAGTATCAGTTAATTGACAAATTACAGTGTCCATCTTGCAGTCATCAGCAAACTTGGTCAACCACACTTCCGGGATACTGGCTTGGATGTCTGCAAAATAAATGGTAACCAGGAAAGAGCCCAGAATTGGTACCCAAGTGTTACAATTTTACATTCAAAAAGGGTACAAGCAACTTCAACTACTTGAGATCTGTTTGCTAGTCAGTTTGCAATCCATCAAACACTGTAGATGTTTACAGTAATTTTGTCTAATATTACAATAATACTAGTATGGAGGATGGAGTTAAAAACATGGGCAGGTCAAGCTAAGCAGCATGTTCACTGTCCACACCCTCTGTAATCATCTGTAAGAAGTGTACTAGATTCAGAAGACAGGACATGGCCTTCACAAAACCAAACTGAATGGGTTTTAGATCAATTACTTTGTCTTTGTTTGCATAGATGAGTTCTGCTATGACACATTCCATGGCTTTGAACATAAAACTGGTTAGGCTGATGGGCCCTTACTTTCCTGATTCTATAGAGGGATTTTACCCTTGTGTAGAGAAGTCAAGTTGACTTTTCTTCAGGTATCAGGGACAAACCCCTTGTGGATAGGTTGAAGTTCAAATCTTTAAGTAGGGATGCAAATAGAGCACACTTTACACTGATGAGAAAGCAGCCTGGTATATTATCTGGTCCCATAGGAAGACTGTATTCAGCCTTTGACAGCTGGTAACTAAACTTTGAGGGATAGTGCGTGCAATAGTGTGAGTGGGGGGTAGCTAAATTTGCCAGTAACATATTGGCTATATCCTTGGGATTGGGATGTGTGTGTAATATTATTCTGGATAAGCTCAATGAATTGTTGAACTCCACTCCTTAACTTTCTGAGTTAACTGAAGGAAGAGTTGTAGTTTTCTTAGATATCTGAAGTGATGTTAAGTTTATACTTTGATTTATATTTTCTAATAGTGTTCTAAAGTACCTTGCTGACATATTTCAGTGTAGTCTTGAGATAGACTGTTGGGAATTTCTTAAAACTTTTTTGTTATTTTTATACTTTTTTATATACAATGTATTCATACGGAAGTTCTACCAGAGAGGCTTATTCCTGAAGTTACCATTATAGTTAGGGCAGATGGGTACATACATTTCTATGCATCTGTTTAGATGCCGGTAAAAACTGGAGGCAAATACCCTTTCATTTGGGTTTATTTGTGCAAATTTGTTGAGAATTTTGCACAGTTCTTCCTCAAGTTGAAGCAGGTTTACCCTGGAGAAGTCCCTAAAGTTAGCTTCATTTGGCTATGAGGTGGTACTATCAAGCCTGATAGAGAAGGCAAATGATATGTGATTAGATTTAACCAGGGATGAGAAGATGCGATGTGTGGTACATGCAGGTGTCAGGTTGGTGAGGATAATGTCATGGATATTAGAACCTCTAGTCGATAGATTTACAATTTGCTCCAGTAATTGGTATTAACAAAGCCTAGGATCAATATCAATTTGCATATGTGTAGGTGCGGTAGTCAGTGCTTTGGTAATTGAGGTCCTCTAGTAAGAAGGTATTTGGCTTGGCCCCGCCAATGGCATTGAGGTAAATTCCATGATTATTGGGGGACATTGATGGGGATCTCTAGTTAGCAATGAACGGTTGGATTTGTTAAGGGTGATTTAGATCTCCAGGACCACTAAGTTAGGATCATGGGTAATCTGATGTGAGGTAATCAATGTTTCTGACAAATATAGATACTCCCCCAGTAACTCAAGTGCCTGAAGGCATGATAGGTATTACATCTGGTCCAGAGGGTACAATATCATTGCACTGAAATCACATTTCAATAACCACACAGATATGAATGTAATCAAATTACAAGAAAGACCGAAGTTCTAGCAACTTTCTGTTCAGACATCTAGGACTGAGTAGTGCCACCATGATATTGTCCAAATTTGCATTTGAGTTTCCTATGTAGGAATGTCCAGTAGGAAGCCTCTGCCTAAAAAGTGCCCTTTGGAAGTCAAGAGGCAAAATATATAGTGGTGAGATAATATAAATTAAGGTTGGACTAAAATCTGATTAAAATTGCTCTGTTAGTAACTATGGAAAGTAATATTTTTAGGTTTCATAATCAGTATGATAATACTGGATCAGAAAAACTGTCAATTAAACTAACTAGCCGGGGTATAAAAAACATGTTCAATATTCACCTAACATAGTTCTCCGACAAACATGCAGAATTAGTACATCCCAAAGAAAAAAAGACCATTCTAATTCAAAAGTAAATGATGCATGCTGGGGTATGCATTTAACAGATATTAATGCATACCCAGGCTATTAAGGCACTTTCCAGATGGGCTCGTGCATCGGAACAACTTGAGAACCTTTCAGCACACACTTCAGGATGTCTAATTGCTTAAATATTGCATTTCCTGAATGCTCCTTGGTAAATGGGATGACTACATTGGTGTATTAAGTATAAAATATGGACTAAATAAGATATTAGGAACATGCAGATCCCCCCCTCAAAACCCAGGAATATCCCACAAAGGAGCATTAATTATTTAATTTACAAGCTGCACTACCTAGTAACAAAGGACCGAATGCATGCCTTCACACAGTTAGCTGTTACTTGAATTTCATGGTGTTACCTCTTAAATATGTCTCATATGAGCAGCAATGCAGCTACTGCTAGAATATATCCCATTTATGATGTTACTTTTTTGTTTAAGTTACTTTTGAGAGGCAGGCATGTGAGCATACCCTATTTAGAAACACTCTTCAGGAGAGCTCATTCTTTCTACGGGGATTTGAAGATTTAGACTCATGTCATTAATGAGCGCCTTTCAGCTTCTTACACTTCATTACAGTTAGTCTACAACTGTATAACTGCACAGGCAACTCACAGTTCTTATTTCCCTCTTTGATGTATGCTTAGCTTTTGACTCAAATTGGCAGCCAGTCGAAGCCCTATTTCATTAGAAAGGTATGACTTCTGTGCTGAAGCTAACTTATTACATGACACCAATTCTTTGTAAGTATTATATACAAAAGCTTCCTTTATAAAACATTTCATTGAATCCCATGGAGGCAAAAGAGTTGCTGGTCTTTGAGGAGTGCTTACCTAAGCAGATTGCCTTTGGTCTTTTTAATAAAATGCAGTTAATTATTATGCACGCTGATATTTTCATCAGAAGTAAAGAGACTTTTTCTATCATCTGATGATGTGCTGCTAAAGTGAACAAAAGGAAAAACTGACATGTCAAAGAGATCAAATGCTAGCAACTTGAGTTTGGTTGTTTCCTTTATCCCTCCATCTATAACACGTATGTGCCTTCTTTGTTAAACTGCATGGTGCCATCGCCATACTTACTATGCAGCAGATAGCTGTGGTTGTTTACTGTAGATGGTCTAATAATTTGTCCTTTGTACTACCTTTCACTAGGTAATGATATGGAGAATGGAGAAGGTGATCTTTATTGAGGGAATTCACTGATAATGTGCATTTATGGCCCACTCTAAAAAGGTACAAGTGCAGTACCATGATTTAAGTCTTTTACAAGGGTTTTATGAAATGCATGTAACAGAGGCAGTTTGTCGCTTGCTACTAGCTGCTTAATATAATTTATTATTATTAATGTCAGATTTCTTTGATGTTTCAGTTTTATAATTATTTGAAATTAAATGGCCTGTGAATGACAACAGGTAATAGTAAGGACTAACATGACACTTATAATCTTCATTATGCATTTTAAACTATAAACATTATTATTTTTGTATTTTCAGTGTCATGTCCATTGTGTCTTAATCTAGAACCAGTGAAATGTAATCCCTCATTTAACTTATATCATACTAATAGTGGAAAAATGTGGCTTATTTTCCCTGTGGGATTTTGACATCTGATGTTATTTTAGCTATGGAATCATGATTCCACAGTAAGATTTCTAATAATATGAATAGTCTGACAGGATATAATTATCATGAAGACAGCTTATGAAAGAGGCCATACTTATGTCAAGAAATGAATCAAACATAATTCTGAATCATTCTATAATTCTTGTGAAGATAATCTCTAGATATAAGATTAAAGGAATTAGTAGTAGGAAAACTATTATAAGTGTTTAAAAGGTTCTTAAAAGGTTCTCTGTTTACATCTCCTGTATGGGACAGAATTGTTCATAATCATACATGAGCTGTGTACATGCTCTTGCAACTGAATTGATAGAGTAACTGTTGACATAAAATCATTAAAGACTTTATTCTACATGTTAATCCATTGCCGTCTTTGAGGCTGAAACAAACAATTTAAAATGCAAAATCCCTAGCCATATTTTGCTCATTTTGCATTCTGGTTTGTGAAGAATAGTAAAAACATTAAAGTAGACTGTGGGGGTTCACCGACTGTGTTCTGATCAGATGTGATTAAAACATAGAAGAGAATATCAACATATCATGTCAGAATGGTAGGTTGAATATTGAGTAAGAATGAACCAAAGTTAATTATGTTTTGATTGTTTCTAATACAGCACATAATACTTATTTTTGGAAATCAGTGAGAAAAAGTATTTGATTATTGTGACTAACTGTGTTAACTTATATAAAAAAGAAAACAGTGAAGGGAAATTTTATTGAAACAAGGGGTGTTTTAATTTTGAAAATACAGTTAACATTTTTTAAATATCACAAGCACACATTAAATGGCCATATCTTGGTAAGAATTATGGGAATATCAGATTAATGAATCTCTTAATTAAATACATAATTCCCACCATGCAGAATAGTTTAAATACTTACATTCACAATAGTATAATTCCTGATTGTTGAAAAGAAGCAAAAATTATAACCCAGGAAGGAAAACCTGATTCTAGGGAAAATCCATGTATACATTGCCCTATTCTGTCTATCTATGATATTTAAAAATGCATGTTTTAAGCACGTTTTGAATTATTTCACGCTCACTGATATGTCTTGTAAGACACAACATGTTTTTCTATCAGTTTATTATAGTACTGTCATTACTGTTGAATTTATAGATTAAGCTTGTAATACTTACACTATCATTAGTCAGTAGTGATGCTTTATTTCCAGATTTCATAAAGACATCTCAGGTTCTGGGTTATTAAAGAACTTGATCCCAAGTACTATCACAGCTGAAACAAACAAGCAAAAACAGAAATAATAAACATTTTCAATTGAAAATTCCAAAGGTGAACCTCAGGACAGACCAGTGTAAGATCTAGGAAACTAGAAAGAAAACAAAACACTTACATATAAACAGGAAACCCACTGAGTAAAACATTGAGTGCTTTTGTTCCTACATAGAATGCAATGTCTAAACTAAAAATGTTAACTAGGGAGGCATACTTAGATAGTAAAAGCACAGTATCATGTGATTCCAATCAGACTCTCATATTTAGAAATTAACATTAGAATGCACATTACAAATGGTGATGATAAAAAAGAAATAGCTTTTTTTTTCCATAAACAACAACTAACAAAACAATTGTCCAATAGCAAAGAAAAGATTCAACTTTCATATCAAAGGCCCAGATTTGTGCTGAACTTGTGGTGAATGGTACCACATTTACTGAACTTGTAGAAATAACCAACCTACTAGCGGACAAGTCTAGTGAAAACTTCTCTCCCCTGTCCACGTCACATGTACCCCAGAACATTCCTACCACCTGTTCTCCACCTAGCATCTCTAAAGAGCAGGTCTTAACTGCTCTCTCCAAGGCTAAAAATACAGCATCTGTGGGACCTGATAACACCACAGGCTGTGTTCTAAATGGTTTAAAACAGGAGTTAGCAATGCCATTGAGTACTCTCTTGAACCACAGCCTAAACACTGATTTTGTCCCTGTAGAATGGAAAACAGCTACCATCATTCCTTTGCACAAAGGGGGTGCATCTACCAACCCTGGGAACTATAGACCTGTAAGCCTAACCAGCCTTATCTACAAGGCCATGGAGAGAATCATCATGGACATTATCAACAAAGATATAGGAAGTTTGGTTTTGCAAAGTGCAGATCATGCCTGTTGAACCTGGTGGACTTCTTTGAGAAATTCTCCAGAGCCCTGCATGAGGGCAAATCTATATATATGGCCTACCTAGATTTAGTCAAGGCCTTTGACACAATCCCCCCCCCCCCGGCATCATTAAAGAACTTACCCATTTGGATATCACCCCATATACTGTCAGGTGTGTTGCAAACTGTCTCATTAACAGAAACATACAGTCAAAATAAGGGAGTCCACCTCCACCAGCAGACTCATTACCAGTGGTGTTCCACGGGGATCAGTACTGGGGCCTCTATTGTTTGGAATCTATTTCTTGGAAGTACAGGCAAAAACAAAAGCTCTGTGGCTGACAAAGTTTGATGATGACTGCAAACTAGGTACAGTCATTGTGTCCCCAAATGATGTCAACATTCTACAAGAAGGGGTTACTCAAACCAATGATTGGTGCCAAAGTCATGGACTTAAACTCAAAGCAAAAAAAATGCATTATCATCCCCTTCAGCAAAGACTATGTCCCTGTGGATTACCATATTAATAGCAACACCCTAAGCTCTAAATCTGTGGTAAGAGATTTGGGCATACAGGTTGACAGTAACCTTACCTTTGATCACCATGTCTCCACAGTGATTAAGAAGGCCTTCTATGTTGCTCACCTCATAAATATGGACATAGCTTCCAAAACAAAAGAGGTTATAACCCCCCTGTACTCTTTCCTCATCAGGCCAATAATAAAGTACAATACTCCCTTTGATATGTACCTTATCAGGCACCTGCAGGAAGTAGAGAGACCTTAAAGGTTTCTCGCAAAGAACTGTCGCTATACTCTGTATCATATATACTACTCAGAGGTGACCTGTGCCTTGCATACACAGCAACCTCTGATCCTGGCCTAATGGCTAGACTGCACATTCATAAGTCAAATGGTACACTCTAGGGTCTTTAACCTAGCCTATGACATGAACAGGACTTGCTGGAGAGACAGAAATGTTTCACAGAGGTTACCTCTCCTCTGAAACAAACTTCCAATTCAAGTAAAACAGAGCCCCTTGCAGACAGTGCAGTGGTGCAGTGGTAGCATTGTTGCCTCACAACAAGAGGTTCTCTAGTCCGATTCTCTGCTGAGGTGCATTCTGTGCATAGTCTGCATGTCCCCCCCTGTGTTTGTGTGAGTTTCCTCTGGGTGCTCCGGTTTCCTCCCACATTACAAATTCTCCCTGGGCCTCTACTGAAAATTGGCTCATTCCAAGTCGGACTTTCCGGGTTAACAAATGTTAAATAAATAAATGCAACTTGGATGATTGTATGGGAAACCATGATTTCACCCATGTCCCTCTTGGATAGGGGGAGCTAGTGTTGATTTATATCAGCTTGTAATCATTGACCACATCTCCAGGCCCTAAAGAGAACAAAGGATGAATTTTGCTAGGCTTGTAAAGGCCCTGGGGCCATTAGCCTAGTAACCTCTTATGATCCTATGGAAATATTACATCACAGGATCTGGACACAATACTCTTGCAATATAAAAGGAATTTTTTACTGTATTTAGTAATCAAAGGGCAGTTCATTGTTGAAATGGGTTCCTAAATCCCTACTAAAGGATCAGTTTTCAGGGGTGTGTTGTTACTGTGATAGTTACAATGGGAGTTATGCCTGCCATGGAATAAGATTATACACTTCTTGGCATGTAGTGTTAGCCCATGGTTTTGACACCAGTTATTTGTTCCAGACAGGTCCTCTTGAAAAATCTTCATGCCCTCTGTGGAGTTTATGATGGGACCAAGCTTGCAGGCATCTGCAGGTGTGGTCAGCCACAAACCCTTAAAATTAGCCTTGAATGCCAAGAAGTAAATGCCAAAGAGGAGAGACCCAAGGACCGATCCCTGGGATACACCACTAGTAACAGGTCTTTTGAAGAAGGCATAGCTGACTACCCTAATTTCCTGGGTTTTATTCATGAGCCAGTTTGCTATCCAATGAGTTGCATAATGATTGATATTTACCTGGGATAGTTTATCTATAATACTTGAGTCTGGGATGGCGTGAAATGCTTTTGTGAGGTCTAGATATGTGTGTGCACTGTTTCGCCATTGTCCATTGTTTCAGTAACTTTTCCAAAGAAGTCAACCAGGTTATCCAGACAGGATCTACCCTTGGTGAACCCAAATTGGGTTGAGTCAAAAGTCTGTAGGTTATCTATATCCTTACTTATTTCCATAGTCTTACAGATGAGATTGGCCAAGCTTATGGATCATTAATTTCCCATGTTCATTGAAGTCCCACCTTTGTGCAAGGAAATTACTTTTGTTGTTCCCCATTTATCCAGCAGGAAATTTGTTTTGATGCTGATATTGAATAATTTCTGTTGGGTATCAAATGAATCATGTCTTGGCCTGACTAGAAGGCAGCCTGGTATGTGGTCTACTGCAAGTGTTCCCAAACCGTTAACTCACAACACACTTCCATGCTGGTACTCACATATGTTGGCAAATCCCTCGCTCCCATTAACTCAGTTCCTGTGATGAACCCTGACCCTAACCTTAAAGCTCCCATGCAATCCTTAAACCTAAACTGCTGATTGCTCCCTAAATTTAAAATCCCCATCCTCTCCCTAACCTTAAAACTGCAATACTCTCTGATTGCTCAATACACCTAAAATCCAAAATAGATTTAGCTAATATATGAAAGCCTTGGGGGAGGAGTGCTGAACATCCCTGGCAAAGCAGTTAAGAGTGTCTACCATCTCCTCCCAGACTGATATATAGTGTATTCCCTTTGAAAGACACAAAACACTTAGCAAGTTGTTGAAATCAATAATCATTTGTTTGTATTACAGCATCATTCTTGGTGATGGTAAAGTGCTGTGCAAGGTTAGAGTCATACCAGCCTTGAACAAATATTCTGAGAGCTGCATCATGTCTCTGTTCATATATCCCAGAGAGGTACATCTCATGTAATTTACATACAAGTGTACTATGACACTGTCATTTGTGTACTTGTGGTGTAAGGGTATGAGTGAATGTGTGATGTGGTGAATACTGTCACCTGATAAGCAAATGACTGTGAATCTCTCTTTGCACAGTCTGTTGTGTGGTGCATTTGTTTCACTATGGAGTTACCTATAATTAAGATATTAGATTGTGTGGAGGTTTGCCTTATGAGCTTTTGAACTGATTCAGTGTGTCTCTTAGATATATATTTCATGGTAGGTGCTGCCTGTGATGTGAGTTTTGTGAGGTTGCTGATGGCACTTGCTTCTCAGTTTATATTTAGAAGGCCTTTGTGGTTTAGATAAATTATATTTAGGAGTCCCATCATATGTAGGTTTATGTGTTTGGTCTGAGCTGTGTGTGCTTTGTTTAGTACTGGATTGTGTGGTGCTGACAACTGACCTGTTATGTGTTAGACCTTTGTGATAGAGTTTTGTTTACAATAACATTATATAACTGTATCTCTCACGTACTGTGTCTGGTTAAAAAGTAGATGGTTGTCAACTTTCATGACGCAATTGCTACATTTCCTCTTGATGCCCATTTCAACTAGGGACAGTTGGAAAATGCAAATCTATCATTCCAGGTTCTTCCCAATATGGGCCGAAGGAGACATTGTGTCTTTGGATATGGAGGTGATTTACTGGAAATGCTACTTATCTAAATCAAACAATCTAAGTCCGTACATAAAAAGCAATGCACAACCTAATGTGAACCAGAGCCTCCTTACACAACTATTGAATAGTTAAAGTACAATACAAACAAGGGGAGTAGGTAGGATGGAGAAACTTAAGGTCCTAAATGCCTTCATTTATACAGTGGATTAGCAATGACTGTACTAAGATTATATGTGATGTATAATGCTTATAACTGACAATAAGTCAATATGGTCTATATTCATTTATATAAATGTATGATTGCCTATTTCATAAGTGATAATTCAATAAAGATGATTAAAAATATTCAGCAATAACATCTGAAGTCACTTAGCTTGGTGAATAGCTTAAGGGGAGAGACTTCACAAAATGATACTTAATGACAGCAATGGTTATCCCACTCCACAAAGGGAGAGCCACCACGGACCCCAGGAACTACCACCCCATTAGCCTAATGAGCCTGGTCTGCAATGCCATGGAACGTGTCATCATGGAACTTATAAACAAAGACATTGGTAATCTCCAAACTCTGGACCCCACCCAGTTTGGGTTTGAAAAAGGCAGATTATGTCTCCTAAACCTGATTGACTTCTTTGAAGCAGTCACTAAAGCCGTAGACGAGGGTAAGGTGGTTCATACAGCCTATATAGATCTAGCCAAGGCTTTTGACACCATCCCCTACTCTGAAATTATAGATAAACTCACTAAACTAGGTATAAATTCCTATGTCACAAGATGGTTTGCCATCTGGCTCACTGACCTACAATGTGAAAGTAGCAGACTACAAATCCGGCTTCAGACCAGTGACAAGTGGAGTACCACAGGGTTCAGTCCTGGTTCCTCTCCTGTTTGGTATCTACTTTTCTGAAGTACAGGCTAACACAGAAGGTCTTTGGCTGACAAAGTTCACAGATGACTGCACACTAGGAGCCATAATTGAAACTCCTAACGATGTGAACATCCTACAAAAGGGCCTCACTGAGACAGATACCTGGTGTCAAAGCGATGGCCTCGAGCTCAATGCCAAAAAGTGCATTGTCATCCCCTTTAGTAAAAACTCTGCAAACATGAGCTACCACATAGGTGGTAGTCTACTTAACACCGAAAGTGTGATTAGAGACCTTGGGACACAGGTGGACAGTAGTCTCTCCTTTGATAATCACATTGCCACAGTAGTCAGGAAATCCTTCTATGTGGCACGCCTCATCACAAAAGGTTTCTCGTCCGGGAAAAAAGAGGTCATTGTTCCCCTCTACTCGTCACTCATTAGACCCACTATAGAGTACAATGCCCCATTTGGTATGTACCTCACAAGACATCTACAACAACTGGAAAGGCCGCAGAAATACCTCACAAAGAGGATTACCAGCCTCAAGCAGATGCCCTGCGCAGACTGTCTCAAAAAACTCCAGCTTTACTCCATCATATATCACCTACTCAGAGGTGGTCTCTGCCTAACATACAAAGCTATGTCAAACCCAGAGCTGTTGGACATGCTCCACTTAAAGAAATCCCAATCCCTCTGAGCTACATGCTCTAGGGACCTAAACCTTATCATCACAAAAAACAGAACATGCTGGAGGGATAGATTCCTGTCCCAGGGACTTCCCATACTCTGGAACAAACTACCTAACTTTATCAAACAAAGCTCCTCATTAGCACTCTTCAAGATAAATCTTCATTGGATGGGAAATAGGAAATTCACCCTGGGGATCACCTCTGTGGCTCTACTCGACAGGGGCACAGGAAAATAATTTTCTTGGGTGGTGAAAGCCAGGGTACCTTTTTGGCTAGGCTTATATAGGCCCTAGGGCCAATAGCCTAGTACCTACCTGTGAACTTATGAACCTATGACACCAGCCAAAAAATGAGGAGTGAGAGGGAATTATGTCATCAGTGTATCACAGGGGATGGACAACTGTACATATGCTGGGTTTAAAAACACAACTAAGACAGGGTGCAAACGAGGAAAAGACATTTCATTTTCTAGCTGACTGACCCATACCTGCCTTAATGCAAACACAGGTCTTAGACTAAATGACACACTTTCACCACGTAAGAATAAAACTGAGTTATATAATACCAATAGTTAGTCCATGTAAATGTCAAAATGTAATACAACTATTTTCTGGATTAAAAACCTTAGCTAGAACAGATAAAGACTGGTAACATGAACTTAAAAACATATCATGAAACAAAAATATTCACTTATCTTTGTTGTTGAATGATACTATCACAAACCAGCATTTGTTTAAAAGAACACAGCAATAACAACTTGTTTATGCTTGCTATATACTCATCTCTCTCACTGGCCTGGGACTGCCCAAATGCAAGTCCTGAGCTAGACTGACCCACATTAACCACATACAAAAGTAGTTAGGGTTTGATACCAGCAGTTAGTTCACTTAAATGCCAAAATGCACTGCATCTTTTTACTGGGAATACTAACATAGGCTTAAAGACCATAGCTAACACACACACACACACACACACACACACACACACACACACACACACACACACGCACACGCATGCACAGACGCAAACACGTGCACACACACACACACACACACACACACACACACACACACACACACACACACACACACACACTCTGTTAAAATGAAGATCTTAGCTAAACCACATAGAGACTTTTAAAATGAACTTAAAACAAATCAAGAAATGAAAAACATTCACTTATCTGTGTTGCTGAATGTAATAGAAGTATCACAAACTAGCAGTAGTTTAAAACAGCACAGCATAACAGCTATGGAAATTTTCATGTAGCTAACTAGCCAGCTGGCCTGATACTGTCCTAATGCTTTTTCTAGTATAGTATTTTGTTTTAAACATAAAATTGAAAAAAATTTTGCTGTTTAAAAATGGATGAAAGTGAGGGTCTTGGAACTGGATATAACTCTATCAGGTATCCCTGAATGAAATACTGCTAATCAACAGCAGAGAAAAGTTCGGTATATTATTCATGGAACTCAGACAGAAAAGAAAGAAAGGTTCGCACAACTTGTAATTTGAAATTTGCATATAATTTTTGATTACTTGCCATAAATGAGGGATATATTTAGGTAGATTCTGAAAACACAATAAAATATCATCCACATATGAGGTAACATTGATCCTTTTGTTAAATAACTTTATTTCTAATATCTGTAGTGCTGAAAATTCTAAAGATCAGGTTTCTCTAGGATAAGATGAAAAGGTAGGGTAGCAGAGAGAAACTGTTTCTTGCATTTGTTGAAGTCTTTATATAAGAGGAAGAATGCCCATTTATTGCTAAACAAGGGGAAGCTGAATCATATAAAACCTCAGTGGCTTGAATACCACTATCTGAGAAAGTCATTTGTAGGACTTTGAATGTAGTAGGAACAGCCACTTAGTCAAACGCCTTACTTGTATCCCAAGCAAATGCTCTGTGTTGGGTATCAGCACTTGTATTATGATAAAGAAATATTTGCAACATAATATTGTCATCCTTAATCTGCATCAATATTACAAATCCTAATTGGAATTTTAAAGTTTTCTTGCTAAACAAAATTGTTTAGTCAGTATCATTGAATAAATATTTATATCTAGATTAACTAGTTATATAGGGCAGGGTTTTTGATTAAATGTAGAACTTTATTTGGCTTAAAGACAAAAAATGTTTTTCACCCATTTATCTTTTTATAGTGTTCTTTCTACCATGACTGCTTATTTTGACTATAACTGGAAAAAATGCTTTTTTAACTTTTGAAAAAGATACATCAACTCCATTGGGTACATGAACCTTAAGATGTAAAATATAAACTTTAGTAGTCTCTGTAATATAAACTCTCTCTGTATTGAGAGGCACACTTCTCTGATTAACAGGCCTATAGCTCTTCTTTCATATAGAATTTAAAAGAATAAATACTTATTGTATTACTTTATTGCCTTTTTCTATTTTGAATGCTATGATTTGTTTTGTTTGCCTTGTGTTTTACTTGTATTCTGATTTTAACTGCATATTAAAACTTGAAAAGAGACCACAGCCCTGTCTCTTATGAGTCAGGCAGAAATTAGTACAGGTCAATAGAACAGGCCAGTTAAGGTTAATCATCTGTAAACTGAGGGGGTGGAGCTAGGAACTAAACCTTCTATTTAAGGGGTAAAATAAAACATTTCAGAACTTTACTAGAAAGGCTCAACCAGACTCTGCTACACTTTGCTGTGAGGGAAAGGTTAGTTTGCTTTTTATTTGCATTACTTTATTTCCTTTTTCTATTTTGAATACTGTGATTTGTTTTATTTAACTTGTGTTTTACTTGTATTCTGCTTTTAACTGCATATTAAAACTTGAAAAGAGACCACAACTATGTCTCTTGTGAGTCAGGCAGAATATAGTACAGGTCAATAAAACAGATAAGTTAAGGTTAATCATCTGTGAACTGAGGGGATGGAGCTAAGAACTAAACCTTCTATTTAAGAGATAAAATAAAACATTTCAGAGCTTTACTAGAAAGGCTCACCCAGACTCTGCTACACTTTGCTGTGAGGGAAAGGTTAATTTGCTTTTTATTTGCATTACTTTATTGCCTTTTTCTATTTTGAATACTGTGATTTTTTATTTAACTTGTGTTTTACTTGTATTCTGCTTTTAAATGCATATTAAAACTTGAAAAGAGACCACAGCTCTGTCTCTTGTGAGTCAGGCAGAATAGAGTACAGGTCAATAAAACAGATCAGTTAAGGTTAATCATCTGTGAACTGAGGGGATGAAGCTAAAAACTAAAACTTCTATTTAAGGGGCAAAATAAAACATTTCAGAGCTTTACTAGAAAGGCTCATCCAGACTCTGCAGCACTTTGCTGTGAGGGAAAGGTTAGTTTGCTTTTTATTTGTTGTATTACTTTATTGCATTTTTCTATTTGAATACTATGATTTGTTTTATTTACCTTGTGTTTTACTTGTATACTGTTTTTAACTGCATATTAAAACTTGAAAAGAGACCACAGCTCTGTCTCTTGTGAGTCAAGCAGAATTTTTTCCCCACTCTCCCTCCCGGTTACTGTAGTGTTCTTAATCACCACTGTCTTCCTAGTTGCCTTCCCCTTATGTTAATTTGATCATATATCTCATTTCCGCTCTGTTTTTACTGGCTTGTGTGAGTAAGCACAAAATTATCATTTTGCAAAATCACTCCCCTTCAACTATTTAAATTTATTGGCCATCCTGCTGTATTCCATAGTACCAGAATACAACAGTGACCACCCCCTTTCAATCTATCTTGCTGTTTTAAAAACAGCGACTCTCTACTAAAACTTAACTTTTTAGACAGGTAAAACTTGTTACCTGCTTTCACATCTAACTCCTCTAGTGCACACTGCAGTGTTTAGGATAAACCATTTTTTTGTCTTAACGTTTAAGCATCCCTGTGACAAGCACTTGCTTTAAAACCTGCTGGAAAGCACTAGGAAGTCTTAAACTGATACAAGCACTCATCTCTCCTTGTTAATAAGGAGAAATTAACTGTAGGCATTAAACAGCCTATAAATGCAAAGTACCTTGCTAAGGTAAGGGAAAACAGCTCTTGTACTTTACATAAAAAAGCACCAAACCAGGCATGTCCTAGGGTCAATTCCGGTGATTTCTCCTGTCCACCTGGTGAATCTGGGCATACTGGGGCAATGCAGCAATTGCCTCAATTACACAGACAACCCTCTCCACCTACCACCCAACACTACAACCTGCAAGAGATGCACTTACATAGCCAAACTGGAAAAAAAGCTCTCTCCACACAAGATTATGCTAGGCAGTCAAGAGGAGAAGGTTAACACCCACACTACACCTCAAGCAACACATAGCCCTTCTAAACCCACACCACCAACACCCACACATAGCAATACCAAACTCACATATGTGGAGGCTCTTAACAGTAACCTGCCCAAGAAACAAGGACCTCTGAAGCTGAAATGCAAACACCAATTACAACCAAAGTGTCACATAGCTCACAACACAAGAGTGCCACCCAAAATCAGCCCCTAAGACAAGACAATATACCCAACACTTTAGTCATAGGTGAGTCTATAGTCAGGCACACTGAGGTCCCACTCACCAGGCTGAACAAGGAGAAAATTACAGTCAGCTGCCTGTCGGGTGCCAGAATCCACCACATAACGCATGCACTCAAGTCACTCCACAAGTACAAATATGATTCTGTCATTGTCAATGTTGGAGTGAATGACTTGAGATGTACCACCCTGGACTACATGAAAAGAGACATGGAAGAGCTCTTGGATCATGTGGCCCAGGCAGGTATGACTCTAGCCCTGAGTAGCATCCTGCCTTCGCCCAGAATGATACCACAGTATAAGGACAAAATGATTGACTTCAACAACTGGCTAAGCTTCTGGTGTCATTCAAAGGGGATCCAGTATCTGTCTGCCTGGGACGACATGATCGACAGACCACGATGTTTTGCCAGAGATGGTCTGCACCTGTCACCCCTGGGATTCAGGTTACTGGCTAAGGCTCTTGCCACCCCTATAGTGCCTTTTTAGGCAAAATTAAAAGGACAAAACCACCACCATAACAGGTACAAGCATGCAAAATCTGAAGGTAATGCTACTTAATGCTAGAAGTCTAAACCTCAAAATGCACTCTCTCGAGGCACTCGAAAAAATGGAGAACATCGATATCTGTGCAGTAACTGAGACCTGGTTCAAGGCTCTAGAGAGTACCCTTGCAATACCACAGTATAACTCTTACCACACTTTTTGGCTACCAAACCAGGACCAAAACACTAAAGTGGAGGAGTGTCCATATTCACCAAGGATATTCACAACACCAGGCTAGTTGCCCAACACAATGTGTCTGCAATTTTCCAGGTGCAACTAACACAAGGTTAGACTGCAATCCAAATTGTAGCTTGCTACAGATCCCCCACCATGCCCCAAGATTCTCACTACACCTTTCTAAACATACTGGAAAATATTAAGATAAAACCAAAACAACCTAATACTGGGTGATTTCAACTACCCTGCCATTAACTGGGAAAACTACTCGTGTGCCAACACCTTTGCCAAACTGTTCTTGGAATTCATAAATTCCAGTGCCATGGATCAACTAATCCTTAATCCCACCAGGGGCTCCAATATCCTAGACCCAGTCATTACCAACATGGGAAATTGATGCTCCACACCTATGGACACCCCCTCGTTGGTCAGGTCTGACAATAAGCTAATCACCCTTGACATCCACATCCCACCCCACCCCTCCAGTAAGGAAACCTCTGTAAAAAACTTCTCCAAAGCCAACTTCATGCTACTCAAGTCATAAGTGACAAACTTCATGACACCCATGCAGACGGGAACTGAAAGCTTGATTGCTGAATCCTGCACTAAGACACTGTACGAACACATCCACCCGTGCATGAATCATGCCATCCCTAATAGAACCAAGGCACTCTTCTCCAAAAAAAGGAAGCCAATCTTGTGGTCCCTTGTCATAAACAAACTTTACAACAAAAGGAAGAAACTGTTGCAGAAAAGAGGAAAATTCCAGGATGCAAAAACTCCCTTACCAGCCTCAAGTAAGAAGCTGAGATCCCTCATAAAATCCTGCAAAGCTAGTAATGAAAATAAAATTGCCAAAGATTCCAAAGACAACCACAAGGCATTTTATAGCTATGTCAAGAATCTAAATGGCAATGCTCAGATCTGCTCTGAGCTACAACAGAATGGCATTAAATATACTGATCCCAAGGATATTGCCAATATCCTGGCAGATCGATTCAGTGCAAACTTTACCCCCCCTCTCACCCTCTAAAGGACCCATTTCAATACAGAAAGATTGCCAAATTCCGGTAATAACAGCTACACAGGTAAATAATGCACTCTCCAAAGCTAAGAAAACAGCATCCATGGGACCAGAAGACATCCCAGGCTGTCTACTACATGAACTGCAAAATGAACTGTCACCTAAGTGTCATGTTGAATGATAGCCTCACTTCAGGCTTCATGCCCACTGAGTGGTGCACAGCTACAGTTATCCCACTCCACAAGGGGGGATCCTCCTTGGATCCCGGGAACTACCACCGAATCATTCTGACAAGCTTGATCTGCAAGGCCATGGAACATATTATCATGGAACTTATAAACAAAGACGTTGGCAACATTCAAACACTGGACCCCATGCAGTTTGGGGTCATGAAGGGCCGACCTTGTCTCCTGAACCTGATTGACTTCTTTGAATCAGTCTCCAGAGCCATGGACAGGGGTAAGGTGGTCCACACAGCCTATCTGGACCTCGCCAAGGCCTTCGACACCATCCCCCACTCTGGAATCATAGATAAACTTACTAAGCTAGGCATTAATCCCTACATAACTCAATGGGTTGCCAACTGGCTTACTGACAGAACCCACACTGTAAAAGTAGCCAACTCCAAATCCAGCTCCAGACAAGTGACAAGTGGAGTTCCTCAGGGTTCAGTCCTGGAATTGCTCTTGTTTGGCATCTACTTCTCTGAAGTACAGGCTAACACTAAGGGACTCTGGCTAACAAAGTTCGCAGATGACTGCAAACTGGGAGCCATTATTGAATCCCCATATGATGTGGATATTTTACAAAAGAGCCTTACAGAAACAGATGCTTGGTGCCAGAGCCATGGGCTCAATCTCAATGACAAGAAATGTATAGTTATCCCCTTTGGGAAAAAACATGTACCTGTGAATTACCACATAGGTGGCAGTACATTAAACACTGAAAGTGTGATAAGAGACTTAGGGACACAGGTGGGCAGTGGTCTCACCTTCAATAATCACATCGCCACATCAGTCAGGAAATCCTTCTAAGAGGCACACCTCATTGCTAAGGGCTTTTCATCCAGAAAAAAGGAGGTCATTGTCCCACTGTACTCATCTCTCATTAGACCCATTATAGAATACAACACCCCATTTGGTATGTACCTCTCAAGACATCTGCAACAACTGAAAAGGCCACAGAAATACCTCACTAAAAGAATCATAGGCCTAAAGCAGATACCCTATGCTGACCTTATAAAAAACTCCACCTATACTCTGTTGCATATCGTCTACTCAGAGGTTATCTCTGCTTAACATACAAGGTCATGTCAAACCCAGAGCTGTTGGACATGCTACACTTAAAGAAATCCCAATCCCTCAGAGCCACACACTCCAGAGATCTAAACCTTGTCATTACAATTAACAAAACATGCTGGAGGGATAGGTTTTTAACCCAGAGACTCCCCAGACTCTGGAATAGACTGCCCATACATGTTAAGCAGAGCGCTTCTTTGGCCCTCTTCAAAAGGAGCCTTGATGATTGGATGGGAAATAGGAAATTCACCCCGGGGATCATGTCAGTCACTCTGCTAGACAGGGGTCCAGGGAAGTAAATACTGTGGGAAGAAATATCCAGGGAATTGTTATGGCTAGGCTTGTATAGGCCCTAGGGCTGATAGCCTAGTACCAATCTATGAACCTATGAACAACAATTCCTGCAGGAAGTATCTCTAGATAATATTACAGTGGGGCTGCCTGCCTTAATTATTATTTACACATTTATTGCAATACTCTATTTCCATTGTTACTTCCATTATGTTACTTCAGTTTTACAACATTTTGATATAGTATAGGGACAGGTTGAGAGCCACACACTATAATGCAATATGGATCTATATCACTTTGTCGAATTGCTACTTAACGAATAGCCATTCATTGAACCTCTGTATAATGAAGCTGCTAATCATCAAATGGCTTTTTAAGCCAAATTTTAACTAAGGCAAACCAAAGCTAGGCCAACCACCAAGCGACCATAAAAAAAAAAAAAAAAAAAAAAAACAACAAAAAACACCATCAATTTTAAAATCTACCGTGGTGGGAAGCTACACCCCCACACCCCCTCATCCCCCTAACTAAATATACCAACTCCAAGATCACACTACAGTGGGGAAAAGGACAAATTCCAGATGTTGACCATTCAAGGAATAGTGGCTTCAATAAAATGAGGTTAGATGGATCGCTTTTCGCTGAATAGCAATTCGACAAAGTGATATAGACCTGTTGCAATATAGCTATCTATCTACCTATCTGTATACACACACAGGTATATATATATATGGCGTTCTACAAAAAACCCATTAGATCACTTAATTTTCAAACAACTAAGAAATTACACTAAAAAAGCCATTGTACTAGATAAAAAGAACTTTTACCTCCAAATACAGCAAACCCATGTTAATAAACCACAAATGTTCTGGAAAAGCATTAACAAACTTCTTCATCCAGGACAATCAGTCACCCCTAACCCTCTAGGCTCGAACCCAGATAATCCTATCGATGCTACCAACTCCTTTAACTCCAACTTTACCAATGCCATCCAATCTCTTGCTAGTCATCTTACACCAGACATTGCAAACCTTCCTAATTCATCTGTAAATCCTCCACCTTCTTTTCTATTCCATCCAGTGCCCACATCCACTATTTGCTCTCTACTACGTAAACTTAAACCTTCCACCCCCTCAGCTGACCAACTCCCAGCAGAATACCTTCAAATAGGTGCTAAATCTATAGCCTCCCCTATATCCATTCTTATCAACAGAACCATTAGTGAAGGCAATATCCCGTCCATCTGGAAGATTTCCTATATCATTCCTCTACACAATGGTGGGAACTCAATTGATTTCTCTAATTTTCGTCCCATAGCCTTGCTATCTCCCCTTGCAAAAATTATGGAAAAGTGTATTCAGAAACAACTACTCAACCATCTGCTCCAAAATAAACTTCTGGCTAACTGTCAACATGGCTTCAGACCTTACCATAGTACCACCACTGCCCTGCTATCTTTTACAGATTGTATTAACAATAATCGTAACAACGGCCTTCATTCCACAGCAGTATTTGTTGATTTATCCAAGGCCTTCGACATGGTTCATCACCACCTGCTCTTACACATCATGCAATCTCTGTCCTTAGACCCATTAACTATCAACTGGTTCAAATCTTACCTTGATAACAGGAGACAAGCAGTACTCTGGCACAATAATCTATGAAATCTCCTACCTATATCCTTTGTTGTCCCTCAGGGCTCCATATTAAGGCCACTCCTATTTTCCATCTACAATAATGATCTTCACTCAGCAATTCCTTACTCTTACGTCAATATGCAGATGACTCCACCATTATCTGCTCAGCTACCTCTCAAATTGAACTGCAAACCTTGACCCAGAATGCATTTAACACTGTGGAACAATGGTTTACTAACCGCTGCCTCCTCCTTAATCCCAAGAAAACAAAACTGCTACTCTTCTCTCCAGCACATAAGTCCACCCCCATACAATTTTCACTTACATCCAACAATGGTGCTGTTATCTCTCCAGACCCAACTACCAAGCTCCTAGGAATAACTATTGACAACAACCTCAACTTTGACACACATATTAACACCACAATAAAAACTGTCAACAAGAAACTTGGATCCCTCTATAGAATCAAACCTTTTCTCACTACACCAGCCAGGACTGCTACAGCCAGAACTCCTCTCATCTCTACTCTACTCTATGCCTCACCCATATTCACAAACCTTTTTAAAACCAACATTAACAAGCTCGCTGTATCACATAATAACATTGCTAGATTTGCTGCTGCCTCCCCTTACCATACTCATCACTGTCTAAACCTTTTACAACTTGATTGGTTAGAATTTCATCAGCATCTTCATCTTTCTCAGCTTACTATTGCCCATAAAAGCCTGTATCAACCCTCAAATACTCCTATTCTCTCAAGACTACTTACCCCCTACCATAATCCTAAAAACTTACGCTCAGCTAATAAACTACTGTTTAACACCTGTAGAGCTCATAACCTAGCAGGTGACTCCCTCTTCTGTAACACCATTGGTAAACTATGGAATCTACTACCTACTGAACTTACAACTCTCTCCTCTCATACACTTTTCAAAAAGACGCTCAAGCTTCATCTCAAAAAACACTGGTTATGTTCCTGTATTACCCCCGACTAATTGCTTTATCCTCTAGCATTAACCACCTGCATCAACTTCCATTCACTTTCTAACCTTTTATTTATATTTTCTTTTTTTTTTTTTTTTCAATAATAAATCTTTATTATTTTTCCAATTGTTCATACAATAATACACAAAACAAAGAAAAACAAAACAGTACCTAAAAGAAACTTATAACAACAATACTACAATATATATATATACATTATGTACATGAATGCTTCCAACAGTTAAATGAGATCAGTATACATTGAAATAAAATTCTGAGAAAGAGTATTAAAAGATCTAGTATCAATATACAGGATTATTAATACTGACTTCCAAATTAAGTATGTACGTCCATTCGGAACATTAAGCCAACACAATATTGAAGATTTGCTCCCATATTTTCGGATTGTTTATATTTTTCTTATGATCCTTGATTAATAATTTATGTGCTAGAATATGTTAAAACATATTCTAGCACATATATTTTCTTTTTTCTGAATCCTGGGACGTTAGTCTTCATAAGTCTTCTTAAGTCTTCACTTATATTTCCTTATTATCAACATTGGTAACTGCCTTCTACACTATACATTGTATATATCCTATGATGACTTTTTTTCAAAACCTTACTTAAAATGTTTTTATCATATTATTCTCTAGACTTTTTCATGACCTTATTTAAAAATGTGTATCTTATTTTTATTATTATTATATTTCTCTTCTTTTCTATTTTGTCATTTTATATGTTGTTATTGTTTTTTATCTATATTGTTTTGCACATGGAGCTTTTCTCCCCGGGCCTCTACTGAAAATGGACATGTATCCAGCTAGACTAGCCCAGTCAACAAATGTAAAATAAAAATAAAATAAATAAATAAAATAAATATTTATAAAGGTCCTGAGGTATAATAAATGAAATATCTGATACTATGACATTTAAAAAAGAGCTACATGTTGACTCATCACAAAATGACTTTCAGTATTTCACATATATTCTATTTAAGAATAGTTTATTTTGTGTTTACTTTGATTTGTTTTAATTATTGCTTTATATTTGTTAATCAGAGTAAAGCACTGAACCACATGGAGTTTTTCCAGACTCAGACAAAGAGCTTGTCTGGTTATGTGACTTGCAGAGATCACACAGCAGACAAGCAAAAGCTGAAGGAATTAAACCCTGGATTATAGAATGAAGCCCGCTCAGTATTTATAGTTTTAATACTCTGTACTAATTGCCAGATTTCATCTTTCTTATAATTTCTTATCATTTCAATAGCCATTGTTTAGTACTTGTTTTGTACAGGAATGATCTTTGATTTTCTGAATGGTAGGGGTATAGTGATATCAGATTACCTCAGAGCCAAAGCTGTCTTCAACAATCTGTTGCTTCTCCCTTCTATTATCTTAGAGGAGAAACATGTCATGTCAATGTAAAGAACAAATACAAAAAAATAAGTCCATTCTTGTTGCTCAAAATCTTGTTCCCTTACACTTTCCATGGCTCGCACCTTCACACTACTCTAACTACACTTGGCTTGTTGGTCTAGGGGTATGCTTTAAGAGGCAGCTAATACTGAGGATTAAGGGGATGGACTGTCAATGGACTGCTTTAGCTGGTTAAGATTTTGATTCCCTTGTTCTCCTCTACTTGTGTACTGTGTCAGTCAGTCACATTGACAGTCCCATGGTGTAATTGGGAAATAGAGCTCGGCTCGATAATGGTAACCCAGGCCACATGCCTAGCATCTTCTTATGAATCTATATCATCTTTTAGAAGGTTCTAAATGGTCAGCATGTTATCCCTTTTCCTTTTATTATCATAACCACCACCCCCTACGAATCCCTTGGTTACCTTTGTGCTAACATGCCCCCATCATGTAGATGCTCATGATACTCAGGATCCAAATGGGTTTGGGATGCATGGTTAGGCTTGTGGTTCTTATCCTAGTAAGAATCAATGAACGTCTGAGTTAACTTAGGCTGATCTTCATTTTTAGTATGCTTAAGTATAACTGGTAAGGATAGTATTTTCTGAGGTAATTTCCCTGAATCATCAGAATAATACTTATTTGTATTTTTGTTGCAACACTACTGTATTTTATATTTATTTTTAATATTTGTGTATTTTATTTTGCCTTTAAAGTTTCTTATAAAGTTTTTGTTGCTTTCCTATCTAGGATGCAATAGAAGAGTCTTTGTGGGTACCGTTCAAGCAGCTTTATTTTATACAAACACATCACTATCGAACAGCCAATACAAAACAATCCCAAATCCAGTGATACAGTCCACAGAAAAAGACCACAAACACCAAAGCCCAAGATATTCCATGGAACAGCAGCAGATATGAACCAAATAATAGGTCCACTATGAAAAATACAAGCAGTTTATTCAAAATGTAAGCGCTTTCAACATGTTCAACATTTCTTCATCAGATATACAAATCAAACAACATATCTACCATACATATACTAATATTAAAGGGATTTATCCAATCACATTGGGGGAAAAAGTTCCCTCCCAAAAATTCCTAATTAAAACTTATTTAACCTTAAAGTAACAGCACACCATATATATATTACATACTATGGAGTGCTGTTACTTTAAGGTTAAATATGTTGTTTGATTTGTATATCTGATGAAGAAATGTTGAACATTTTGAAAGCGCTTACATTTTGAATAAGTGGCTTGGATTTTTCGCAGAGCACCTATTATTTGCTTCATGTCTGCCTGCTGTTCCATGGAATATCTTGGGTTTTGGCATTTGATATCACTATAGAAGGTTATTGACTATAACTTAAGTAACTTATATACAAACTAACAACTGCACTCATGCATGCTGTCACTGTGGCTGTTCTTACAAAATGGCACTAGAGATTGCACGTGTCTGGAATTTATACGTGCATGTGTAGCCTTGACATGCTTCTGAAAGATATAGCACACACATCACTTGCACTCTGACCTACATTCTCCCTTTTTGAGAAATAGCTCGTACAACAGTATGAGTCTATTTGGCATGCAGAAACCACAGGTAATTCTATGTCAAGCATTATACAATACTAAATACACACACACACACACACACACACATATATATATATATATATATATATATATATATATATATGGGTCTACCTGACAACACCGACGCACTACAACACCGACAACGAAATCACCGACATCACATAACAGAAAGTTCACAAACACGAAACCTCACATGCCCGACACACCACAATCCCGACAATCAACAAACAAAACAAATCCCCTGTCCAAAAAGCACACACACAACACAAGCCCACCAAAATCCTTACAAACCCACAGTAAACCTTACATACACAACTATCTATAACCTTAAACCAATCCCTAACCCTAAGGTCCGTCACGATCGCACACTCCCCTAACCCGCACCCTAACCCTAACTCACTTAACCCGCCCCTAACCCTAAAGACTGTCACTATCGCACACTCACCTTACCCGCACCCTAACCCTAACTCACTTAACCCGCCCCTAACCCTAAAGACTGTCACTATCACACCCTCACCTAACCGGCGCCCTAACCCTAACTCACTTAACCAGCCCCTAACCCTAAAGACTGTCACTATCGCACACTCACCTAACCCGCACCCTAACCCTAACTCACTTAACCCGCCCCTAACCCTAAACACTGTCACTATTGCACACTCATCTAACCCGCGCCCTAACCCTAACTCACTTAACCCACCCCTGTCCCTAGAGTCCATCAATATCGCACACTTACCTTACTCGCACCCTCACCCTAACGTCCGTCACTACCGCATACTTACACAGCCTTTTCACATGTCGGTGTTCTCAGTGTCGGAGTTTTCATCCATCGGTCATCTCAGTTTTCGATCTTCTGGTGTCAGTGTTCTCATCGTCGGCATTGTCAGCTTTCGGCGTTGTCACACTAGGCTTAGATACTCATCCATATTCTGTGACATAAAACTGGGAATTAGATTTAGCAACTGGAACTGTCTCTGTAAAATGTTTGACCTTTGGAATATTTGGAACATTTTCTGTAACGGAATCAGAATTTTGAACACAATCTGGTATGGAAACAGTGTCTGATTCACTCTTAGATTTGGACTCTGTATCACAGAAACAATGTTGTGATGGTGATGATGATTCTGGTACAGGAAGAAGATGTCTATAGTTCTTCCCATAATCCACACCCTCGGAGTCTACCAGGTAGGATCTTGGCTCAGCACAGATGCCTGTAATCCATCCAATTGAATCAAAACCTTTTGTTGTCTGGATTTGTACCATCTCTCCTTCCTGCAATGGACAAAGTCATCTGTTTGGTCTGTCATAACTAGATTTCTGGATATTACGCTTCTTAAACAATTGAGCCTTGATGGTTTTATTGTTCTTAGTTTTAGGCTTAAGTAAACTGGAAGTAATGGGTAGCATAGTTCTAATTTGTCTGGAAAGTAGTCTTTGAGCAAGTGAGCCAAAAATATAGTCACGGGGTATGTTTCCGAGATTAAGCAAATTCAAGAACACAGTATTGTCATGCTTTGACCTTTCAAGTAATTGCTTTGCCCTCTGCACTGGACATTCAGCTAGTCCATTTGATTGTGGATATTCCAGACTACTAGTGACATGTACAAAGTCCCATTCTTTTGCAAATTTCTAAAATAACTGACTAGTAAATTGAGTACCATTGTCAGAAAGAACTTTGTGTGGACTACTATGAACTGAGAAATAACATTTCAACTTAGTAATAACAGCAGTGGATGTTAGGTTAGGTAGTAGATCAATCTCAAATCAACTTGAATAAGAGTCTACCAAAACCAAGTAGTGTTGATTGTTCCACTTGAAGATATCAGTTGCGACTGTAGACCAAGGTAGCTCAGGAACTGGACTTAGCTGAACTGGTTCTCTTTGCAAATGTGATCTAGTACTATTGCATACTGAACAAGACGAAAGTACTCTATCCATGTCTTTTGGTAATGAAGACCAAAATACTAATACTTTAGCTCTTCTCTAGTGGATGCAGATCCTGGGTAACCATGATGTAAAATCTGGATATATTCTTGTTATAAGGAAGTTGGAACAACAATTTTAGGATCTTTGAAAATAATGCCATCTTCCATCAACAATTTGTCTCTGTAAGGAAAATAGGTTTGCACTTCAGGTGGTACACTAGATTGCTTTGATGGCCATCCAACATTAATGTAGTGATTGAGCAAAATTGGATCCATCTAAGTGTGATCTCTTATCTCATCAAGTCTAGTGGTGGAAAAATTACGCACTGACATCACATCAAAGTCGAAATTCTCTGTGTCAAGCTGTTCTGTCATATTTCTGGGTGATCTGGATAAGATATTAGCCAGATAGAGCAATTTGTCTTTCATGTAGACCATTTTGAAATTGTACATTTGCAATCTGAGCGTCATTATTTGAAATCTCGCTGGAGCGGAATGCATATGCTTCTTTACTATAGTAACTAGAGGTTGATGGTTAGTTTCAATATGAACAGCTTGACCATAAATATAATCATGAAACTTGGAAGATGCAAATACTATTGCCCAAAGGTCCTTCAAAGTTTGAGCATACTGTATCTCAGTTTGGGTTAGTGTTCTAGATGCACAGGCTACTGGTTTTCCCTCTTGAAGTATAACTGTGCCAAGACCAAATTTTGAAGCATCACAGGAAAGAGTAACTGGTTTGTTCACATCGTAATATCTTAATGTAGGGGGGGGGGGTGACAATTTTCTGCTTGAGGTCTTCAAATGCCTTCTGGTGCTGTTCCAACCAGGGCCATGCAACATTTTTGTGTGTTATCTCTCTTAAAAGTGCTATCAGTTCACTAAAGTCTGGTGTAAACTTGCCTAAATAGTTGACTATGCCTAGGAAACGCTGTAGAGCTTATACATTATCTGGTGCTGACATCTCAAGAATAGTTGCTTGCTTGGTCAGGTCTTGTCTCAAGCCTGTACTTATTAACAAATGTCCTATGTATGTAACTTCTGGAAGTCTGAATTTGTACTTCAGAGGCTTGAGCTTCAAGTTTACTTCACGTGCTCTGTCTAAAACTTTCTTGAGGTTTCTGTCATGCTCTGCTTCACCATTGACTCCAACCAATAGATCGTCTACTATTATGGCACAAGGATAACCCAAAAACATTTGCTCCATTGCACGCTGATAGACTTCACTTGCAGAATTTATACCAAATGGCACATTTAGGAATCTTCATCTGCCAAATGGAGTACCAAAAGTAGTTAGAAATGAGGATTTGGGATCAAGCATCACTTGCCAAAATGAACTCTTTGCATCCAAGACAGAAAGTAGCATTCAGGATTAGAGCTGCAGCTTCTTCAACTGTGCACATTGGATGGTAAGGTCTCTTTAATGCTTTGTTCAGATCTCTTGGGTCCATACATATTCTGATTTCATCTGAGCCTTTTCTGTGAGCAGCTGCCATGGACGACACCCATTCAGTTGGTTCTGTGACTGGACAAATCACACCTTGCTGCAGCATTTTATCCAAATGAGCTTTAACTTTATCCTGCATAGCTACCAGAACTCTTCTTGCTGGTCTGACTACTGGAGTGACCTGTGGGGACTAACTTCATGGAATACATGACTGGAAGTTTGCTTAAGCTGTCATCGAAAACATCACCATACTCTGACAAAATGGCTTCAGAAAAATTAGAACTCGGAAGTCCACTTATGTGATGGACTTCTTTAGCAAAAGAAAGCAGAGTCATTCTTAAACTATTTTTGAGACCCAATAAAGATTGCATTGGTCTTCAGACTACATAGAATGACAAGTTGTAACAGTTCTCAGCCAAATAACATGAAAGCATCACTGAGCCTTCGATTTGAATTTCTTCACCTCCATAAGCAACAAGTCTCGTACTACTGGCCACACTGAGTTGCTAGTTATTTTTCACTTTAGCAAATGTGTCTGCTAATATAACATTACACTTTGAACCAGCATCTAGTTTGAGCTCTGTAGATTTTCCATTAATACAGACAGTGCAAAACACTTCACTCCTTGTCAATAAATTCACCGCATCAGCTCTTTCACCAAGCACTGATACAACATCTACTTAGAAAGCTGACTGCTTCGGCTCTAATTGATCAACTTGCTTTTTGTGTGACCTTTCTTTACAACTGTGTGAGGCTTACTTGATTTGTAAAACTTTTGGAAATGGATTTTTTACACTTGTGACATTGTTGACCAAATGCTAAGCACTTCCCTCTTTTAGACTCATGGCCTGCACCACAATTGCGACAGTTAACAATAAAGCTAGATTTGGGTTTTACTGATTCATGCTTGTACTGCAGTGAGTTTGACCTGGGGCATGCTCCCTTCCTAGAACTTTCTGGAAAGCTACGTGCCTTCTTGGAAACCCTGTAGCTGCCATTTGCTTGGGCCTGCTTTTGTTTGCCATGTGTTGCATACTATGTACATTTGCTCTGGAGCCAACTGAAACCATGCTCTTGTAACTCGCAAGCATACTTGTGTGCTTTTCTGTCACCTCATGGATTTGACAAATCTCTATGGCTTTACTCAACATTAAATCACTGTCACAAAATAAAATCTTTCTCACTACAGGACTATTAATACCACACACAAGCCTGTCCTTTATCAGCTCATCTTTTAAGTCACCAAACAACACATTTAGCGTTGTTTCTCAAGTCAGTTATATGAGCTGCAAATGTTTCTCCTGGTTTCTGATCTCTTGTGTAAAACAAATGCCTCTCTAATGTAATATTTGTCTGGGGGATACATATTTCTCTGAACTTGCACTTCAAACACTTGGGGTCTTCCCTTGATTCAGCTTGTACAACAATATGACAGTTTACACGTTCTCCTTCATAAACTGCTGGTGCATACACAAATGAACAGTCTCTTTCTGTAGCCTCTGACCTAGCTAGGTTTAGCAAAATGAATGCCCTGGTGCAGGCATCTCTATCTGCATAAGCTGCTTGTATAAATAGATCATACTCTTGCTCAAACATTCTCCAATTCTCTGTAATATTCTGATCAACTACAAGTGGTAGGGGCTTTTGAAATCCATCTGCATATTAACACATGCCAGTGAAGGGTTTTGCAAATAAGCACAAACATACACACATACACATATGCCAGAAACTTATGCCAGTATTTGTAACTTTGTCCAATGCCTTTGTGCTTCTGAATTTATACCTTTTGGGCTCTTCAAAATTATGCTAATGGACAAACTCATAGTACCTTTGAATAACTGGACTTTACAAAATAACTTCTCAGGCACTTTACACTTTTGTAATTTCGTTAGAAAGGCTAAATGCAAAGTCATTTATCATCACTTTACTAAAGTCGTTTATATCATTTTAAGAAACATTTCAACAATTTTACAATGCAACTGAATAACTCTCAGGCACTGTAGTAGACTTGTAATGTCATCTTTTGCAAGAAATCACCTCTTATCAATGTAAGAAACATATCAAATAACTGCACAATGTGAATAAATCAGACATTTCTTGCTCAAAACTCAATAACACTTCAAAGTAATTGCACTTTGCAAATAACTGCATACAGCACACTATGTCCCCAAAATGGCACTACCTTGCTAGGCAACTCTTTACAGTACAAGAAACACACTGTAATGGCAGCACTTTGCGAATAAACACACCCAGCACAAAAAAATTTTGAAATGGCTATACTTTGACTGTATTAAATAGTTGTACCTTGCACACAATAAACTCTTTGAAATACATGCGCAGGTACTCTGTAAGCACTTTTACACACTTTAAGATACTTTGAATAACTTTAGTTATGCCCTTGATTCAATACGAAGTCAGAGTTATGCCAAAACACAGCACTTTGCCCAAACATATGCAGTCGTCTTGCTTTATCTTTACTTAATGTGCCCTTCTTGCCCTTATTATATTCGTTTTGCTTGATTAAGCCCTTTTCATGCCCAATGTACTTTTCTTGTGCTCGTTTTACTCTAAGCATGCCTAGTTTTGCCTTAGACATATGCGTCTTGCTTTAAACATGCTCCTTTTTGCTTTAAACATACTCACTTTGCTTTATTGTTAATCATTTCATCAAATGCCTTTATTTTAAACATTTATTTTAATTAACATTTTGTGCCTCCTGCTTGCTTAATAATGCAGTTTGTGCCCTTGTAATGCCCCATTTTATCTTTTCTATCAGATAAACAGCTTGTGCTACTTCTCATCACCTTTGAATCTTCTCTGGCTCTTTTTGTGCTCTTTTCTCTCCGTTTTACCTTCACTGTCATCTATGCACCTCATGGCTGTGAATATTGTTCCCTGCGATCCCGGTTCTGACACCATGTCGCTTTACTATCTAGGACACAATATTAGAGTCTTCATGGGTTCTGTTTAAGCAGCTTTATTTTATATGAACCCATCACTATAGAAGTTTAATGACTTTAAGTTAAGTAACTTATATACGAACTAACAACTGCGATCATGCATGCTCTCCCTCTGGCTGCTCTTTCAAAATGGCACTAGGGATTGCACGTGTCTGGAATTTATACGTGCACATGTAGTCTTGACATGCTTCTTAAAGATATAGAACACACATATACATCACTTGCACTCTGATCTACAGTTTTCTTGCATTCTGAATGGCTGAACATTTCACTTGTAAGCATGTTTCTTAGATCATATGCTGTTACATCCGTTATATTGACATGTTTGTATGTTTTCAGCATATTATATTGGTTGTTTGGCAATGTATATTTTGGGATTCTGCACGTTTGAATAATTTGCTGTTTTTTTTTCATTGTAACGTGTCGTTGATTAAGGCCTTCAGAAAGAGAAGTTATTTGCTCAATTTTCACTAAAACAGAAAGTTCTATTGAAAACAACTTAAAAGTGGCTTACTTCAGCAAAATACAAAGGATAAAGCATAGCACAATGTGTTTTATACTACACAGACCTTGCAATGAATAACACAACACTTAATTAAACAACAGTAATCACATGATTATATTGAGTCCACCTCTTTATCAGTTCCATCTTGCATACATTACCATCTGGGTTTTTGCTTCATACTAATTTTTAAAATTTTATTCCTTTATAAATCTCAGCTGTATATATATATATATATATATATATATATATATATATATATATATATATATTTTTTTTTTTTTTTTGGTAACATCTCGGTTTCTTACTCACAGGTTATTTTTAAGGCAAACACAAAGTTTCCTTACATACACTCTCATTAGGTAAGCCAAAGCAGGAATATTCCTTCCCACTGTTAAAACATGATATCCAGTACTTAACAAAAACTCATGTATCCTGCCTTGGTAACAACTGGCAAGATGCCCTTTGTAATGATGTTTGATTACATTTTCACATTATAATCTATAAGGAGGATGGTTTAACTTGTTTTTCACTTTTGATAATATAATAGTTGAAATTCAGAAAGAGGTACTGCCAGCAGTAATCCTGTACACAGGTAGGTGACCACTTGTGGAAGCCCTTTCTGATTTGGAGACAGGCCCACAACAGTGATTCAACACAGCTGATAGAATCACCACAGGGGTCCTTCACCATGGCTGTGTTATATTCTAATAAGGCATCCCAGGAGAGAGGCCATTGTTAATTAGACATATTTTGTCCCACAGAAATGCCTGTGGGAAGGGGCTTTACAAAGCTGATTGTGTCAGATAACCAATAAACTGTATAACCTCCCTCTTTAACTAAACGGTCAATATTTCAAGAAGAACACTTACATAACATAGCTGAAAAATAATAGAAAAAAAATCTACTACATGCAGACAATTAGTTAACAGCTTTTCTGGCAAAGTGAATCTGAATCTAAAAATCAATACTAAGTAATATTAAAGTAAAAAAATGCATAGCAAAGACCTTCAGACAATCCTCATTATACTTCTGGAAACAATATCGCAAAATTATCAATAAGAACACAATCAAAGACTGGGATTCATGAATGCCTCCTCATCAAGCTAAGCCTGTTTGCATGATAAACAGATTCTGCCACTTCTGCAACTGTTGTAATCACACTACCCTAATCAATTGAGTCCCCCTCAACCTGTCCAGATGGCTCCATGTCATGGGTATTGCAGGCATATTGACTGTGTCTAAATTCTCAGGAAGGGATGAAGGATCCACTTTCCCTTGTCAGACTCTACAACCCCAGACTGTGCATGCTCATCACTGCCATCAACTTCCGCATCTACCATAGTCCCAATGGCAGCTTTACCAGCAATTATATAAATAACCAAAAAAGAAGGAGAAATACAAGAACAGATCAGAAAAAAATGCTACATAAACCAGAATAAAGCAATAATAGATGCAAGTAAACACTTCACTAAGGTATAATTAAAGATAAATATATAAATGAGGAAAAATAATAAGGTATGCTATACCATAAGCAGATGGTTGTGGAACCTCAGTGCCAGAAGTGTCTAGACAAAGAAAATGAAGATTGGTGGAGGTATAATATGCATTAATCAGAAGATGACCAATTAAATGCAACCATAGCTGTAACCCTTTTTTACAAAAATATAACACACACACACACATACATACATGTATATGGCATATCTGGAGCATCAGAAGTAGACACTCTATGGCTGTGTTCCACCTCTACCTCTATGTCCAATATGATACTTGGCAACTCCTCTGACCAACCTGGATCCCTTACAGTCAATGGCATAGCTGGAGTATCAGCAATAAACACACTATGGCTGTTTTCCACCTCTACCTCTACATCCATCACGACACTGGGAAACTCCTCTGACTAGCCTGTATCCCTTACAGTCAAGACAAATTTCTCCATCTCAGTCAATGGTAGTTTGAAAGCAGACCCACCCCCAGTGGCCCTCAGTTCCCATGCAACAGTCCTGGCTCTACTCATTACATGTTTAATCATGTTACTCACATGATGTCTGATAGTATTGCACTGATGGTCATGACTACCCACAGCATTCACATAATTGACCATCTGCAGCCAAACATGGTCATGGAAGGACTTGTCAGGTAACTTTATGATAACATGCATGATCCATGTAGATGGAGGGCCTGGACGATTACCTCATTCTCAGCATTTGAAAATATGTTTAGGCGGCATATCCCTGTAATGAATTAAAATAGAATGCTATCAGACAAATCAACAGGGGCTGTGTGTTAACAAGTTGATGTACATTGGTCATAAAACAAATAGTTATGCAGGTAGTATTGTTAAATATTGTTATTAATGATCATGTATAAATAATGACATCTAACACATACATGTAAAACCTCCACCAACAATAACACAACTTCATAAGGAATAAAAAAATGGTTACATCCAGAATATAGACCATCATTAGGAATGAAACAGTTTATGAAATGAAACTTGCACATAAAATAAAATAAAACAAAGCTTCTCAAGTCATACATGTTAACAATTCCCAAGAAATATGGCCATAACTCAATTTTTTGCATGTAATACAAGTCAGTGATCATTGTACTAGCAACTGGCATGCCTTTGTCACAAAAAGAACATTGCAAAGTGTAAACAGCACTCATTTTTGTAATAAAAAAAGACCTCTTACAATAACCCATTCCACCCACCAACAACCGCAATGGCAATAACACAAACATCATAACAGAAAAAAGTATGTCAAGCATATACAACACTCCTACCATAGAACACTTTCAGAAATGTCACTTTAATATATATAAGCTTCTCAAGTTAGGAATGTATTAACATCCTCAGATAAACTTTTTCAGAAACCCATAAAACAGAAGTGGAGGACCATTGCAATAGCAAATTGTTATACAGTCATTGCTAACACAACTGAGCATAGTGCAGACAATAATCAATCTTTTTGGAAAACCTGCTAAAATCATATTATAGATAGTGCTTTTAAAGAACATAACATACCTAGACAGGAACTGTAAGAGAGTTCTTCCAAAAAAGCATAAATGCAGCAGGTCTGAATGGTGTACTATCAAAATATGGAAAATCAAAATTTTTTTCCACAAAATGATTGACTTCTTTATCAGAATTTGGTAATATCGAATTACCAAAATGTTGGAAATGGTAACCACAGAGTCAACATTCGAACACCAGAAGTTCTAATGTTGAAAGTGTGTGTTACTGGTAATGTTTTTACAGGGGGAAATCCCCAATGCATCCCCCACAACCCCCTGCATATTATATATACCAACTCTGAGATCACACTACAGTGAAGAAAAGGGAACATTTCCTGATCCACACTGTACAGCAATCTCAATTCAACACGTCGACTACATATTAGTGAATGTGTACTCACTTTCATTAATATGCAGTTGTATATTTTCAGTTCAACATAACAGGCATTGGTAGAACATATGTTTGACCAACCAGTTTTCATCAAACTGCATTTCCACATTTTGATGGTAAAATGGTCTAAAAAATTAAACAGCAGTATTTGGTTCTGAAGCTCATGGGGATATCCAATAAGTATTCATTACTACAATACAAGAAAGTTTCTTAGCCCCAGGTTGTGCTTATGTCATGTAGCTTAAACTCTTTGGACACACAGAATATGAAAATCAGGTATCAGCTTATTATGATTCCTGAATCACTTAAACATGGTTTGAGGGCCAACACAATGCTGTGCACATACAATACCAGTACAAAAGAGATTATGCAGAAATGTGGTTAGTCAATACCTTGCAGGTATGACTCATTATCAGTAGTACATGTCGAATTAAAGTATTCTACTATGCTACCCCTGCTTCCTCCCTACCAGAAGCACTTTATTACACACAGCATGACAGTACTATTATGATCACAAACCTATGGTTAGCACAATACAAAGATGGCCAGAAATGGCCTATAAGCAAACATCTTTTTATCTCTCTCTTCTCCCCCCGCCCATCTCCTTCTTTCTCTCTCTCTCTTCCCCCATTTTGCCTCATCAGTCTTTGTCCTCAGCATTTCCGTGATGCCTGACACTGAGCAGAAATAGTGATTGATGGTAAATGCCATCCATACCTCATGGCAAAAAGTGGTGAGTTTTTGTTTTCTGCAGCATTAATCCTCTACCCCTCTCACTACTGTGCTTAGCCTCACTGATAGCACTGTGATGATAGGAAGTACTACCAGCCATGCTGGGAGAAGTATGGCAGTGGATGTGTAACACATGCCAGCACGGATTGCTGGAATTTTGTAAATAATTGTATGTCATTTGTATATACCCGTTTTACCAACCTTGCCCAGACTATAAGGAAGTTCCACTGCCACTAGTCAGTTACTATAAGGATCTTAAAAGGGTACCCAATTATACTGAGTAAAATTAATATTAATAGAACTGGTAATGTTGACCAAACAGCAAGGCTTTCAGGAGTAGCCGGAGTTATCACCAAATAAAGATATGCAAATACTCTCAAACTTAAACATTGTTCTTAAAGGACCAGCCCCAATGTAAAGTTTAAATATAGTTAATAATAAATAATAAAAGAACATGAAAATACTAAATATCTATTTATAGTAAATACCAGAGTTTCACTCACAAGAAGTATTAAAATAACTTCAATGGAAAGTTTCACACAGTTAAAGAAAAACAGTATCTATCTAGTCTCACTATCGATTCCCGAGTGACTAAAAGAATTATTATTCCTACTTACTGAGTAGAGCAAAACAAGATGTTTGAGTGGTCCTTGTTGTCATATCCAAGGCAGAAAAAAGAATGCTGATATGACTTCAGTCTCGTCTAATATTAATGAATTATTTCTGTGCAGAATGTCATCACATATATCTGGTCATCTAACTCTGTTTCCAGCATTATCCCCCATCACTAGAAGCTACCAGGGTTTAGCACTTATGTGCTACAATACACACTGATAGGGCATTGCTCACATGTGGTGCAGCTGCTGGAAGTCATAAAACCATAAAACCATTCCAGCCTTCATGCAGGAACTGCAACGTATTCTCTAGCACAATCGTTGTTTCTCTGGCTCCATTCAAAACTGTGGGATAACATATTTATGGCTTAACCTATAAAGTAATTTAATTTTAAGAATATTTTTCAAAGTCAGATGGATTAGCCTCTTCTCTCCCAGTATATGCTGTTACAATGTATACACTTAATTCAGTCACAATAATACATGTATATTTATTTTCCTTCCAGCAGGCCACACTGCTGATGCATTTCAACACAAGCAAACCCCACAAATACATTTTCAGCACAAGCATCTGTACAAATCAGTTCGATATACAAATGACATAATAATTATTTACAAAATTCCAGCTAGCTATTATGGCATATGTTAGACATCCACTGCCCTACTAATCCTAGCATGGATGGCAATACCTCCTATCATTACAAGCACTATGAGGAGACAGTTATTATCATATATTATGCAGGTGAACAGGCTGTAGAGTTGAATGTACACTATATGGGCTGTTTCTGTTATAACTACTGTTATGAAGTATGTGACACACAAACTTCATGTCTTCATATGGTTTTCATTGTCTCTTCAAATGTGTGTGTGTTTAGTACTTGGTATGGGCTCTGCTTTGTGGTGTGATAAGCTAATGTTCATATCTATAGATTGTTAATGCCAATTACCAGGTGCTGGAATTCATCAGCAACTTGAAAATGATTATTTCTCATAAAATTTTGCCTTGCTAAATTATGGAGACGTGTTATTCCACCAGCAGTACCCCAATTGGCCCTTTATGTGGTTCTCAGTAATCACAACCCTACTCATACTTTCCCATGCATAAGTACAAAACATCTGGTCAGTAATGGGGGGGGGACTCTAAAACACTAGATGTATGTTAAAATCATTTCTCCTATACGCTTAGGTGGTGCTACGTTTACAAATTTAACATTAACTTACAATTTCTGAAGGATATGAAGTCTGTCATGTAGGTATATGTTACCATGTAGTGACTTTGGTAAACTTAGTAAAATTAAAAACAAACTCCATTTCAAACTATACCATTCAAATACTTCTGGACATGCCAGCACAAAAAATAAAACAAAATATAATGTCTTCCACTGCTGAACAAATGTTGCATTACTTCTTTCTGAAAAATTGCTTTTTTTTTTTGGAGGGGGGGGGGTAGAACCTCATTTCAAACACTGTGGTATGCTGGTATATCCTTCCATGTCCTGCAATATAGACGCACACAGACACACACACACACACACACACACACACACACACACACACACACACACACACACACACACACACACACACACACACATACACAATGACAACAACAATGAAAACAACAGAGTAAAGAAAACAATGCCCCTTATAAGGAGTAGAAATACAAGGAATGAGGAACAACTAAGAACCAGTTATTAAAATGTCTTGTTCTTAACCAATTGACACTAGAGGTGATTCCCATTTTACCTTGTGCTGTGTATTTTCATTTAACTGACTTCCTACTAGTCCACCTACTTGTTTTTTAGGTTTATATTGCAGTGTAACACTTCCGTGGTGGTACGGCGGTAGCGTTGTTACCTCACAGCAAGAGGTTCTCCAGTTCGATTCTCGGCTTGGCTTGGGAGTGCCTTCTGTGTGGAGTTTGCATGTCCTCCCCACGGTTGGGTAGCATTTGAAAGACATGCATGCGTACATGGGCGTGCCTTCGTTGAAGTTTGGGCGTCGAGAGTGGCACCTCAGCGTTTCATAAAAATCTACTGCCAATCATTAGCAGACAGGAGTTCTGCTGTGGCGACCCCTTACTGGGAAAAAGCCGAAAGTCAAACAACATTGCAGTGTAATCTTCAATATTATGTTAAGGAATTAATCATTTTAGCAGGCTATTATTTCAAAACTAGTAAAGTTGGCAATTAAATTTAAAGTAAGTGTGCCATATTCTGATTATAGTTTGAGGATATTGGAGTTCAGAGAGTAAGAATATCACTTATGTTTAAAAATGTATTATACTTTTCCAAGAATTGATGTTTTTCTAGCCACTTATCTGTTTCATAATAACCACATAGAATAAGATTTCCATTACTTTTGGTTCCCTGCAAAGCTAGGAAGGGAGGATACCTTTAATTTCCAGTTGTTTCTTTCCTCACACACTTTAGGAGCATACATCTTTTTTATGTTATGTTTTTGTTATTTTGTTTGCCAATTACAACATTAATATTACTAAAGGAAGAAATGAATAAACCCGAACAATCAAATTCTGAAATGCAGTTTTTGCCCTTTTCACTCTTGTAGTTTTTGAGGGTGAATAAAAAAGCTTATCTTTATTAAAGAATGAATATGCATGACAAAATAAGGTCTTTCCATGTGAGTTAATGATTTCTGTCCTGTCTCTAGACCTGCATTTTGTACATTATTGCAATATCTGTGGCTAAATTGACCTTCCCTGTTGCTAAGGTAACTGACCAGATAACACTAATGTGTTCTGATTAGGCATGAATTAGTTACACTGGCAGACAAGCTGACAGACACTGGCATTCAAGTGAATAATAATAACTTCTAATAAAATGAACATTTTTCCAAATGATTAAATGATTGCTTATAAATAGAATATAATTTCCTGCAATTCATAGAACAGTTTGAAAGCCGAATTACATTTGAGTACTTCTGCCTCTGCCAGATTTGCATGTATTATGCCATACTCATATTACATTATATACTACACGTTGTAAGCTGCTAAAAGGCATTGCATGTCTCAGACAAATTGTAAAATACTGTGTAATGTTATGCATGCACTTGAATAATTTGCACTGACAGGCACAAGGCTACCAGTGTAGTAGAAATGGGAAAAAGTCAACCAAATCCTTGAAACAACTGATTTAATGTGGCCATCCACGTAACAAGATTTTCAAAATCTGACATGATGTCTTTCAGTCCTAGAGTACTTGCAAATTTGAAATTGCAAATCCAGATGCAAAGAAATATGATAGACTTGTAAATACAGATGGTTTGGAAAGCAATCTTATTTTAAGCAACTTAGTTAACATACAGCTATATACTGTAGAATAAACCAATGAACACTTAGGCTGTTAGACATTATTCTGTAAAATTGCATTTAAGTATTTTATCTTCGCGCAGTGTGCATATACAAATAAAACATTGAGGATAATATGTCGTATAGCAATGTTTACCAGAAAACTCCACTTCAGGCCATATCCCAGAAGACTGGAACAGCATTGTGGAAGACTGTGTCTGAGAAGGAATCACAACTCTCCCTTGTAAGGAGCACTGAAGAAATTACAATGACCACAGAGTGAAGAAAACAAAGCAAAGTAAGGGAAGCATATGGAGTTACTTATAACATTATAATTTACAGAAACACAGCACCTACTTAGTTTGCTACTCATATAAATTGATAAACTGGAAAATACTCTAGGATATACTATTTATTTGATTTTTTGCACATGCACTTCTCATTTAAGTTATCAGTACTGTCTGACTGCATTTTTAAAGCATTTAATTGTAATTTTGCCATATAATCTGTTCTTTTTCTATGTTGCTGCTTTCTGAACTGTTAGGATTCAAATTGTCTTACAGAAAGGCAAACTAATCAGGTGCAAAGTTGTTTTGCTGTTGAATTGCACTTGAGGGTTCCTTTTTGTTGTATTTTTACATTAAAAGCCCAAATAATCTGTCTTGTGACAGAAGGTGTTTGCCTGGACATATTGAGTTGGGAAGTACTCTAGAAGAGCAAAAAGTGCAATTGTTTACTGGCACAGGAGTTGAATTTCATTTTCTTTTCTATCTGCTATAAATTAAGTGCATCTGCGCTGAGCTACTCACCACACAGTGGCAGTTAACAGCGCCCTGTACAGAAGCAAATGCTTAGACAATAAAATGTACCTATGAATTTAGTATTAGTACTGTAACCTATAGCGCAGTGAGACTTTGTGTGGAGTTAAGCTTGAAGCTGCTAGTTTACATGTCAGAGAACATTAATACCATATCATAGTACTATTTAACATCTTCGTTTAACCCTAGAAACCACCACAGGAGACCTCTGTAAAACCTAGTCCTTAAACCACAATACCCACCCTAATACAGGAAAAGTGGCAACTCTGATGCAGTAAATGTTGTGGAGTCATAGGCCTGTGAGTTCCCATATAAAAGAGAAATATATGACACAGGATGAAGCCAAAGTGAATATGTCACAGGAAGTTGTTCTGGAACTTTTTGTAGAATGCCCACAAGAAGTGGAGAACAAAGAATATGCCCTTAGTTAAGAAAGTTATCTAAGGGAAGAGTTGCTTGATTTAATAGATCATAAGATCATAGGATCATAGCAGGTTACTAGGCTATTGACCCAGAGGTCATCATTTCAAGCCTAGCCATGTCATCCCAATGTAATATCATAGATACGCTAGTCAATACCCAGGATTGTATTTAGTAATGACTGCCCATGTGCAGGAGGGTTGTTGGTGCTATCACCAGTAAGAATTTATGGTGTCCCATCCACTCGTTTAGGTTCCTTTTGAAGAGTGTCATAGAAGTGCCCTGTCACACTTGAATTGGCAGCCTACTCCAAAGAAGCAGCAGTGGCTGGGAGACAAATCTGTCCCTCCAGCATGTCCTATTCAAGTTGCAGGCCATATTTCGGTCCCTGGAATAGGTAGCTCTAGTCCCACTTGATTTACAGATGTGCAGCAGATTCATTACGTCTGGGTCAGAGATTGCTCTTTAAGCTAGGCATATGTCTTCTCTAAGAAGTCTATATGATGCAGAGTATAGTGACAGGGTCTTTAGTCAGTCTGTGTACTTCACATGCTGGAGTCACATGATTTTATTCATTAGAAACCTCTGATGTCTCTCCAGTTGCCGCAGGTGCTTTGTACAGTACATGATGAAAGGGACATTATATTAAATTATGGACCTGATTAGTGACGAGTATAGAAGGGTTAAAATCTCCTTTGGTCTAGAGGTGATGCTTTTGTTAATCAAGTGTTCTATGTAGAAGGCCTTCCTTACTATAGTAGACACATGGTGGTCAAAATTAAGGTCGCAATCTACTTGTGATCCCATATCCCTTACCATTTTGTTGGTACATAGGGTATTGCTGTTAATTTGATAGTGTGAAGAGACATTGTTTTTACAAAAGGGAATGATGATGCATTTCTTTGCATTCTGTTTGAGACTGTGACTAAGACACCAGTCATTGGTCTGCATAAGACTCTGCTAAATTATATTGATATCATTTGGGGGTTCAGTAATTGCACCCAGTTTGCAGTTGTCCACAAACTTGGTCACCACAGCCCCTTAGTTTTGGCCTGAACTTCTGAGAAGTATATACCAAATAGTAGGGGGCCCAGCACTGACCAATGTGGCACCCCACTGGTGACAGGTCTGCTGGTTGATGAGGAGTCATCAATTTTGACTGTGTGTGATCGGTATGAGAGCCAGTTGGCAAACCGCCTTACAACAAAGGGGTTTACATTCAGTTTGCTAATTTTATTGGTAATGCCTGAGTGTGGGATTGTGTCAAAGGTCTTGGCCAAGTTGAGGTATGCTGTCTGAACAGATTTGCCCTCGTCAGTGGCCCTGGTCACATTTTCAAAGAAATCCACCAGGTTTAACAGGCTGGATCTGCCCTTGATAAAGTTGAATTGGGTCAGATCCAAGGTTTGGAAGTCAGCTATGTCCTCATTTATGAGGTCCATGATGACACATTTCATGGCCTTACAGATGAGGCTGGTCAGCCATATGGGTCTATAATTTCCCAGGTCTGTTGCTAAGCCACCTTTGTGGAGGGGAATGACTATTGCTGTTCTCCATTCTGCAGAAACAAAGCCTGTGAATAGGATGTGATTAAATAGGGTACTTAACTGTGATGCTAGTTCATGTTTTAATTTGTTTAGAAGAGAGCCTAGGATGCCATCTGGTCCCATATAGAGGTTGTTTTTTTATGCCTTAGACAAGACTTTAATGACCTTCTCTTTGGATATGTAGGGTGGGGAGAGTTGAATGCAAGGTTTCTGATAAGTTTGGAGGGGATGGGGAATGAAATTTTTGCCAAATCTGTCCTCTAGCAGGTTTGCTATATCTGCGGGATCAGTGTGTGTGATACTGTTAGTCACTAGTTTGGCACATGCTTGGGTACTATGTTTTAAACTACATATGTAACTGTAAAAGGCCTTATGGTTATTTTTGGATGTGATTGCTAGGTTTTTCTCAAAGTTGCCCTTAGAGGATTTGACATTTTGTCTTATTAGCCTATTGAGGTTGAGGAGGGTGCTTTTCCATTGTTGGGGCCTCGCCTTACTTTTCTTAGACAGCAACTTTTTGTGTTTGTTGTAAAGTTTGTTGATGCTTGATGTCCACCAGGGTGGCTTGTTTTTACTTGGGGCTCTGGCATTCATTCTCTCTGGAACAGCTGAGTCTATACACTCATACAAGTGATTGCACAGGGTTTCAGTGTAAGCTTTGGTGTAGTTACCACTTCCAGCTGGTGGTGAGGCTTGGAATGCATTTATACCTTCCTCTAGGAGGGTATAGTTTGCCTTGGTGAAGTTTTTTAGTCTGACTTTGCCTTTGTGAGTTCTGGTGTTAGTGCCAGTTTGAACACGACTGATTTGTGGTTAGGTTTAACTAATGAAGGTCCAACAGTTGCGGTGGTGCATCTGTTTTTCATGTTAGTGAGGACCAGATCTAGTATGTTGTTTCCTCTTATCAGGGGTTTGAACAATTTGTTGCAGGGAATTTGAGTTAACAAAGTCAAGGAACGTCTGAACTAAGTGAGTTAGGACTACAGTAGGTTTTCCATTTGATGGTGGGATAATTGAAATCCCCCATGACTAGTGTGTTTGGCAATATTTGGATTGAATCTGGTTTGGTCAAGTAGGCCTTGTGCACATCATGATCCATGAAGAAGGATCTATAACAAGCTATGACTTGAATGGGAGGTTTTGCCCACAGTAATCCGAACTTGGAGTAACTCCATGAAGGTATCCAGTCTAACTAGTCAGGAGGTGAATTTTTCTCTAAAATAGATAGAAACACTGCCTCCTTTGGTTCTTACATGTTCATCTCGCAGTCTGAAGGTGTGGAAGGCATTGTAGTCTTGGAAAGCCAGAGTACTCTCTGAAGTCCCTATCATTTAGCAGCATAACCCTCATTTTGTTATGACTGGCAATTCTCATGTCAGCAATTTTGCTTTTCGGACCTTGCCTGAAAAAGGCACTATGAAAGAGGCAACAGCCTTTGCCAGCAGCCAAAATCTAGTGGTGCCAGGTGCAAACCTTCTCTGGCAAAGCAGTGAGGTATGTTGACCATGTCATCCCAGGCTGACAGAAACTGGATCCCCTTTGAATGATACCAAGACCTAAGCCAATTATGGAAATCAATCATTTTTTGTTTATACCGTGGCATCATTCTAGGTAAGGGTAATATGTTGCTCAAGGCTAGGGACATACCTGCCTGGGATACATACTCAGGGAGCTCAATCGTGACTCTCTTCATATAGTCCAGTGAGGTATGTTTCAGATTGTTCACTCCATGTGCTATGACAGAGTCATAATGGTACTTGTTGCCAACAGTCCTGCGTGCATGCATGATTTGACAAATCCTGGGATTGGACAGGCAGCTGACTGTGACTTTCTCCTTATCTAAACTGGTGAGTAGGACATCCATGTGTCACACTCTGGAGTCTCCACTGACAAGAAATTTGATATTTGAGTGTTACGCCTTAGGAGTTTGGTAGGTGAGACACTAATTTTGCAATGTGTCTTGGGTGCTGTGGTAACTGTGTTAGCTGTAGCAGTCTTGTGTTTTGGCTCTGATATTTTGATAAGTTGTTTGAGAGAACTTCCATGTATATAGAGTTATGTGTTGGATGTGTACAATATGTATGAGTAGTTTTACTATGTGCCTGAGTAGTGGTAGGTGAGTTGACAAGCTCTTCTCTGTTACTGTTTCCAGTGCGAGAGAGCAGGGATTGAAGATTCTTGGTGTAGGTACATCTCTTGCACTCTGTACTAAAGTGAGTTATTAGTAGAGGGTTGTCATTGTACATGAGGCAGTTGCTGCACTGCCTCAGGAGACCCAAGTTGACCAGGCTGGCAAAAGAGACACAGGCTTTTCAACTGTCCATAATGGTAGGTTTTAAGAACTGCTGTCACAAAGGGGGTGCTTTCAGGACTGATCCAGGAGGTGCTCTGTAGATGGGTTTTTCTGATAGTGATTTTGGTGGCTGGTTTACTAGGTCACAGCTCACTAGCAATACTTCTTAGACCGGGAATGTACTAAAGATGTGGAGTACACTAATGCACTACAGCTATATCGAAGGGAAAAATTGATGAAATTATCTGTCCGGCTATAGTACATAATTGTGTAGCAGTGCACAGTGCTGCATGACTCGCAAACAAGCAGAAAAATGCTCAAATGCAGAGCTTAAATACCAGAAGCTAAAAACTTAAAAATAAATATTTAAACAAACTCTAAAGAACCAAGGAGGATGCTTACTCCAAGCCTTAGACCAATCACCATTCACCAGACAGGTTCCAGTTAGCACACTTCTCTCACAAGGGTGCAGACTAGCCCCTTCCAATCAAAGATGGCTTAAAAAATGTGCTCAGAATACAACAGCCACTGTAGACAGATCTAGATGCAGCAAGCCTGTATCTGGATTATGCTACAGCTACTAGCTACACTAATTTAGCTGTAAAACACTAAAAAATGGTTTAAAAAGCAGAAAAATCAGAAGTGAGGCACTAAATAATGTTTTAAACAGCTAAAAAGCAAGGCAACACTAACAAATGTTTTAAAAAGTAAATAAATCAGCTATTTAAAATACTGTTTGGTGGGAAAACAGAACAAATAGAACAGATTCTTTGCAAACGGTGAAAAGTAGAGATGGATAGACATGTTAAGTTCAGTGAAAGAAATTGATTACAGAAAGTCAATTAAGACCCAAAATGTTAGAAGTTTGATAAAAAAAATGAACACAGTAATCAAGACTGATCATAGAAATTGATATGATATAACAGAAAAAATAAACAGGATATATTACTGTGCAGCTAAATTAATAACAGATGAAGTCTTACCACAAAAACATAGGTTCATAGGTTCATACTAGGCTATCTGCCCTAGGGCATTTATAAGCCTAGCCAGAGTGTGTGTGGCTTTCACCACCCCTTAGGATGAGAATACTATACCCATTAGTTTGCTGTGCCTCTGTCCAGCAGTGACACAGAGTTGATTCCCAGGGTAAACCTACGATCTCCCATCCACTCGTCAAGATTTCTCTTAAACAGAGTCAGTGAGGGGCTCTGCCTCACATGGACTGGGATTCTGTTCCATAGTGTAGGGAGTCTCTGGGTGATGAATCTGTACCTCCAGCATGTCTTATTTATATCCGTGTTGAGGTTTAAGTCTCTTGCTCTCGTGGCTCTGGTGGATTTGGATTTTTTGAGGTGGAGCATGTCCATTAATTCTGGGTTGGACATGGCCTTGTATGTCAGGCACAGATCACCTCTGAGCAGACGGTATGCGACTGAATAGAGCTGGAGTTTCTTCAGTTGACATATGTTTGAGCCCCTTTATCCTTTTGGTGAGGAACTTTTGGGGTCTTTCCAACTGCTGCAGGTGTCGGGCAAGGTAGATTCCGAATGGGGTGTTGTACTCAATCATTGGTCTGATAAGTGAAGCAATGACCTCTCCTGATCTGGATGTGAATCCCTTCATGATCAGGTGGGCAATGTAGAAGGTCTTCCTAACCACTTTGGCAATGTGAGTGTCAAAAGAGAGGTTACTGTCAACTTGGGTCCCCAGGTCCCTGATAACTTCTTCTGTGTTTAATGGATTATTTGGCATTTAGCTTAAGGCCATGGCTCTGGCACCAGTTATCTATTTCTATGAGACCTCTCTGGAGGATGTCTGTGTCTGATGGAGTGTCAATTATGGTGCCCAGTTTGCAGTCATCTGCAAATGTTGTCAGCCACAATCCCCCTATGTTTGCCTGCACTTCAGAAAAATAAATGCTGAACAAGAGGGGGCCCAGGACCGAGTCCTGTGGGACATTAGAGTCTGACATGGCACCAGCAACTCTAACCCTGTGGGTTCTGTCCTTGAGCCAGTTTGCAACCCATCTTGTGACATATGGGTTTACATCTAAGCTGGTGAGCTTTTCTATGATGCCCGAGTGGGGTATTGTGTCGAACGCTTTTGCTAGGTCAAGGTAGGCTGTGTGAACTGCCTTACCCTCATCAATGGCTTTAGTGACTGTTTTGAAAAAGTCGACCAAGTTCAAGAGGCAGGATCTGCCCTTGACAAAGCCAGTGTCTGTAGGTCCCCAATGTCTTTATTTATGAGTTCCATTATGATCCTCTCCATAGCTTTGCAGACAAGGCTCGTCAAGCTTATGCTTTGTGGAGTGGGACCACAGTTGCCGTCGCCATTCTTTGGAACGTGGGATCCTGTAGTAAGGCTAAGATTAAACAGCAGCCTTATGTGTGGGTTTAGTTCCTCATTGAGTTTGTGTAGCACACAGCCGGGGACTCCGTCCAGTCCCATAGATGCTGTGTTTTTTGGAGTAAGGGAAAGGAAGGGGGGAAATCAAATGCCGTCAGGGAAGTATCAAGTGGAGAAAACTATAAAGCAGTTTAGACAAGAAGTGTCACTGTTAGAAGAGTACAGAAGAGGGAACAGATCAACAAAAATACTCAGAAAGATAGATGTGATAAATGCAATGTGCAGTATCAGAACAGGCCAGGAGCTATGGTACACTATTGCAGATAATAAACTAAAAATATCAGCACAGGTAGAAATATTTAGAAGATATGCATATAAATATAAAGGAAATGTACAAAATAAGCAATTTATTGATCAAACAAAATTTTTTATAGACAATTGGAAAACAAGGCAAAAGGAATAGAAACACCACCAAAAATGAAGAAATAGACACATTTTAGAAAAATATCTATGAAGATCCTGTGGAAAATAACAAAGATGCTTAATGACTAAAAGAAGTAAAAGAAAGAATAAGAAGTTCAAATATATCCCATTTCAGAATATGAAAGGGGATGAAGTAATGGCCAGAAAAACTGAAACAAAATGAAGAAAAGCTCCTAAGTGGAAACCCCCAGGCCCAGATGCAGTACCTAACTTCTGACTAAAAGTATTAACATCTTTACATGAATATTTAGCCATGAATAAGAACTGTTTATATGCACACCCTGAACAAACACCAATCTGGTTAACAATAGGAAAAAGATACTCCTCCTTAACAGTGTACCTGCAAGATATCCTAAAAATTATAGACCAATATTTGCCATCCGAAGATGTATTAATTATTTACAGGAACTGATGCTGACAGAGTTTACAATCATTTAGAAGAAAACTTAACTATGGCAAAAGGAAAAAAGGGTAATAAAAGAAAGTCATATGGAACAAAAGAGCATTTGTTGTTAGATAAAGTCTTAACAAAAAGTTTTAAAAAGGGGAAGAATCTAAGTATGGCATGGATAGATTACAAAAAAGCATTTTACAGCATCCCACATTCATAGATAAAAAAGTTCTTAATAATGTGTAAGATACACCCTGCACTGACTGATTCATCATCATCATCATCTTCTTTCGGCTGTTCCCATTAGGGGTCGCCACAGCGGATCATCTGTTTCCATTTCTTCTTGTCCTCTGCATCTTGCTCTGTCACACCAACCACCTGCATGTCCTCTCTCACCACATCCATAAACCTTATCTTAGGCCTTCCTCTTTTCCTGTTACCTGGTAGCTTCATCCTTAGCATCTTTTTCCCAATATACTCAGTATCCCTCCTCAGCACATGCCCAAACCAACGTAATCTTGCCTCTCTGGCTTTGTCTCCCAACCTTCCAACCTGAGCTGACCCTCTAATATACTTATTCCTAATCCTGTCCACCCTCATCACACCCAGTGCAAATCTTAACATCTTTAACTCTGCCACATCCAGCTCAAACTCCTGCCTTTTTGTCAATGCCACTGTCTCCAACCCATATAACATAGCTGATCTCACCACCCTCTTGTAGACCTTCCCTTTCACTCTTTACTGGTACTCGTCTGTCACAAATCACTCCTGACACTCTTCTCCACCCACTCCATCCTGCCTGTTATCTCTTCTTCACCTCTTTTCCACACTCACCATTATTCTGAACTATTGATCCCAAGTATTTAAACTCATCCACCTTGCCTTATGCACATATGCCTTATCCTTAGCCTTCACCACCTCTCTCTTTGTCATGCACATCATCTCCTTATACTCATATCTACTTTCTTATGACCATTAAACAGTGGCAAAACACTTTGCAGCTAAGCCATGTTATAGGACACATTATTATCCCAAGGCTAAAATTCAAAGGCGGATAGTCCAGGGTGACTCCTTGTTCATCGTTGCTCTTTTTGTCTTGCCCTTAACCCATTAAGCTGCTTACTTAATAGAGTAGGTCATGGCTACAGTCTGGCTCTCATCTTCTTTTTGTGGATGATTTAAAACTGTATAACTCTTCAGATGTGGAACTGAAAGCACATCTGCAAGTGGTCAAAACTTTCTCAGATGATATAAGAATGTCATTTGGTCTTGATAAATATGGAAAATCAACCTTTAAAGCAGGAAAGCTGTAGCACTAAAAAACATCAGTTTAGGACAAGAATGTGATATAAAAGAACTTGAGCAAGAGGGAGTGTATAAGTATATGGGGACTGATGAAGAATCAACAATAAAACATGAACAAATGTGAATAAAACTTAGTAAGGACTATTTTATAAGACTAAAAATAATACTGAAAACAGCACTGACATCTAGGAACAAATTCCAAGCTATAAACCAATTTGCAATTCCTGTTTTAACTTACAGTTTTAGGGTGATTGATTGGCCTCAAAAGGTGTTGGACCTGTTGGACAGGAAAACAAGAAAATGCATCATGCATATCAAATGATTTATAAAAATCAGTGTATACCAATGTTATATATTCCCTGTTTTGAAGGAGGTATGGGCTCCTCAAAACTGATTATATGTATAGATCTGCAAATGTAGGATGGTATACATATCTGCTGACCTCACAAGACCTGAATATAGAGAAAGTTTTAAAATATGAGGAAAACAAGTCAAAGATGACTTCCCTGCTTAGCTCAGCAGAAGCAAATTAGTCTCAAGTGAGAATAGAAAACAGACTACAAGTAGTTACAAATCAGGCAGCAACTGAATGTGCTAAAAAGTAAAAGAAAGAATATAAGGTGAAGGATCAGATGAGAAGGCAAGACATGTGGAAAATGTACAAATACATTTTCAAATACAGAAAATTCCTGGGACAACCTCATGTCAATCAGGATCTAAGGCAGGAGTGGTTAAGGAGAAGTGAATTTAAATCAAAAGATGAAAGGTTAATATTGGCAGCCCAGGATAGTGGACAAGGCATACATTGGTTTACAAAGTCCAATGAACATGTTGGAGAAACATACAAATGCAGGTTTTGTAAAATAGAATTGGAAACAGTGGCACATCTTGTTGATGGGCATGATACACTAATGGCAGAAGGACTGTGCACTGAAAGGCAATGTAATGTGGCAAGACTGTTGAATTGGGGATTGTGCAAACATTATGATACTGAAGTAGCTAAGAAGCATTGGAAACATGAGCCACAAAGCATTATAGAAAATTATGAAGTTTATATCACATGGGATCACCCATTGCCAGCAGTTCAAAAAATAGATGCGAGAAAAACAGATGCAGTTGTCCATGAAAAGAAGACAAAAGTAGCATTGATCACTGAAATTCTACACCCAGTGATTACAGTGTCTTATGTACATAGAGACACAAAGTCATAAAATACCAGGATTTGCAGGCAGAAATGAGCGCAGTGTGGAAGAAGGATACCCAGACAGTTCCAACAGTAGTAGGAGTAATGGGTTTCACAAAAAAGAAATCACAGTCATATTTAGATATATTACTGTCAGGGCTGGTAACTTGGCATGTAAAAATCAACTACCAATCATTAGCGGACCAGAGTTCTGCTGTGGCGACCCCTAACCGGGAAAAGCCGAAAGACACAACAACAACTGATACATATAAGTCCGTATGAATTTCAGAAGCAGTCAGTTCTGGAAACATTGCAAGTGTTGTGAAGAGCAATTTTGGCTAACATCAAAGAATGAAACAGTACTCATTTTATTAACTTTAATCATACTTTGACATATTAATGGGGTCCATTCCCATCACGGTATTAGAAACCCAAAAGACTTTTAAAACTGAATCCGGGACACCTCTGTAAAACCCAGTACTTAAACCATAATAGCCCACCCTAATATGGGTTCAGACAGCATGGATGTGCAATTTCCAAATGTCTCTGTGACCAGCTTGTTAGATATGAGCATCCTGAGACAATGTAATAATTGTGTCATTCTCAGACAACCATTTAATCTTTAAAGAAACTAACACAGTATGTGAAAAATGTGCTTACACAACTTCAGGGGGCACAGTGGGGGTTTCAAAGGCCTCTGCCTCAAGAATACTCCACTAGTTCCTCAATGTAGTGCTGCAACATGTGAGGAGTATATCTGATTTCCACTTATCCCAGAGGAGAGAGATACCATCATGCAACATTTCTGTGCCATAGCCATAGACTGTGCCCACATTGAAATAAAAGCCCCAACTGGTAGGAGGGTACATAAACATAATAGGTTAAAGTACCACCACCTGTTAGATGGATTATAATATACAAAGTATAATTTATAATTTATATGCAAGCCACTATGGCAGTTTCCATGACTCCCACATATGACAAGTTGCACCTAAGGTTTTCAGATGGTGATTTTCTGCAAGGGCATCTAGTAAGGGATGCAGGATATACACTAGAACCTTGGCTCATGACTCCCATGAGAAACACACACAACCTCACTGAAGAAGATTACAACAATATGTATGCACAGACTAGAAATTTCACAAAGCATGTATTTGGTTTGCTCAAGTCAAATTTCATATGTCTAGATACATCTTTTTTCATCTGTTGCTCTGCTTTCTATCCCATAACGGTTCTGGTGGTGTGTATAGGGTTGACTTTTATCAGTATTTCAATACTTTACTGGAATTAGCCAAAAGGATCCCTGACCTAGCATTTACTGCATTTCAGGTAACAGCTTCTCCAGTGTATAGCCAGTGCAGTACTACTCCTCCTCAAGTCGAATCTACGCCTTTACAGCATTTCATTATATATATATATATATATATATATATATATATAGTGTATGTTAATATTATTACATATTTCTTGGTATCTGTCAGTATCCAACCTCTTGCACACCACAGAGTTGTCCTTCTGCTCTTTTCCTTCCCTTTCTTTCCCCTCCTGTCTCCAACTAGCTTCCCTACTCTACCAGTTCCTTCTTCATTAATACAGGCTTTCACTTGTATCTGATGTCTGTAGTTAACTCCTCTACCCTACTTACTTGTCCCTCTATTACTTTAATTCCTATCTTTACTCACATTTACTGAATCCGGGTTGCTCTCTTCTTAACTGTTAGTTCTTTCCACTTCACTGATTGGTTTCTTGCTGTCCACTGCAATCTCTATCTCGGCCTGCTCTGTCCACTCCCATACCCTGCCCCCATATCCCACCTGCCCCCCCGTTACTCCTAAATTTATACCTTGGTAGCCACTCTCCCAATTCACTCCCTCCAGTCACATACTTTCCCCCATCTATTCATCCTCACCTATGACCGATTATTTCATCGTTTTACACCACAGCTGCTACTTTCATCCTTACTTCTACCTATACCCTTTTATTCTATCTCTTATCTTTCACACCCATAACAAAAAACAAAAAAAATCTGATTATCAGACCTGAAGACATTGGCTATTTCTCCTTAACAAAATTCTAACAAACTATGTAATGGAATTACATTAAATTCTGAAATAGTTTATCTTTGTGTCTTTCACCAGTCATAACACTAGTAGCATGCACACCTGTGGGTTACTCTAGTCAACCTTCTAATCTGTTTCTCTTACTACAAAACCCCTCCCTACATTATTCCACTATACTGATATCACCATTACTAGGAACTGCATAGTGCTAATTCACAGACTAGATACTATACCAAGTACAGCAGAGATAGTGAATTTAATTCCACTAACAGCAAAAGTAGACAAATAAATCCTCAACACTGCAATATAATTTCTGTATTTTTCAGTACTCCTGACCCTAAATCTGTAGGTTTCCAGTTCTATTAACTTCCTAGCCAATCACTTCAACCCACACCACACCTCATCTAATACTTTCATACTGATACTCTTGATGGCAAATCTCAATAGGGGAGTGTCATAATTTTAAACAAAACACCTACATCCCTCACACAAACTCCTTTACTCAGCATTGCATTCTAAACTAAAATGTTACTTCATCACATAATAATACTATGCTTACTCACCTCAGCCTACCACACCACCTCCTTTAACATGTATTACATCATTACCATCCACTCCCCAACTGACCCAAACATACCCCACCCAGCTCTAGCATCTATTACTTTAACGTATCTCCCCATTTCTATAATAGCTCCAACTTAGAACCCTTCTCAGTCAGATATGCAAAACTACAAGGAAAAACATTACCTGCTACTTAAATTAATTAGTCACCCTTCTAAAATAAAACACTTATTCCCCTCTAAAGTGAATAACCTTATACTATGTGGGGACATATACCCTAATTCAGGTCCTCAGCCCCAACAAAATAATCCACCACTTGACAGTATAACATCTCAAAATAGTTCCACCCTAACATACAAAAGCTCAGACCTAATAATTCTAAGCATGAACCTAAGAAGCATCCTAAATAAAGTTCATGAATTCCATGCAGCCCTTAATCTTTATCTGCCTGATAGTGTTATTACTACAGAAACATGGCTCAAACCACACATAAAAAACAGCAAAATATTACCTCAGGGCTACAATATGCTCAGACACAACAGAACACACAAACAAGGCAGTGGTATAGCCATGGTATATAAGAACTCACTCAGTTTAGAACACATAATATATGAAACCCCAGACCCAACTTATTCTGAAATACTAATCTTCCATCTTCAGCTAAACTCAAACAAACACATTATAGTAATTGCTACTTACATCCCTCCATAGTTTCATAGGTAGATACTAGGCTATTGGCCCTGGGGCCTACATAAGCCTAGCCAAAAAGGTTTCCTGGCTTTCACCACCCACGAAAATTATTTTTCCCTGTAAAGCAGTGCCACAGAAGTGATCCCTGGGGTGAATTTTTTATTTCCCATCTAGTCATCAAGATTTTTCTTAAAGAGGGCCATTGAGGAGCTTTGCTTGACATGAATAGGTAGTTTGTTCCAGAGTATGGGAAGTCTCTGGGACAGGAATCTATCCCTCCAGCATGTTCTGTTTATTGTGGTGACAAGGTTTAGGTCCCTGGAGAGTGTGGTTTGGAGAGATTGGGATTTCTTTAAGTGTAGCATGTCCAAACAGCTCTGGGTTTGACATAGCTTTGTATGTTAGGCAGAAATTGCCTCTAAGTAGGCGATATGCGACGGAGTAGAGCTGGATTTTTTGAGACGGTCTACATATGGCATCTGTTTGAGGCTGGTAATCCTCTTATTGAGGTATTTCTGTGGCCTTTCCAATTGTTTTAGGTGTCTTGTGAGATACATGCCAAACAGGGCATTGTACTCTATAATGGGTCTGATGAAGGAAGAGTAGAGAGGGACAATGACCTCCTTTTTTCTAGAGGAGAACCCTTTTGTGATGAGGTGTGCCACGTAGAAGGATTTCCTTACTACTGTGGCAATGTGGTTATCAAAGGAGAGACTACTGTCCACCTGTGTCCCAAGGTCTTTTATCATACTTTCAGTGTTTAGTGAGCTACCGCCTATGTGGTAGTTCATGGGTACCAAGTTTTTCCCAAAGGGTATGACAATGCACTTCTTGGCATTGATCTTGAAGCCATGACTTTGACATCAAGCATCTGCCTCCGTGAGGCCCTTTTGTAGAATGTCTACATCATTAGGTGATTCTATTATGGCTCCCAGTCTGCAGTCATCTGTGAACTTTGTTAGCGAAAGACCTTCTGTGTTGGCCTGCACTTCAGAGAAGTAGATGCCGAACAGGAGAGGACCCAGGACTGAACCCTGTGGTACTCCACTAATCACTGATCTGAAGTCGGACTTGGAGTTGGCTACTTTTACTGTGTGGGTTCTATCAGTGAGCCAGTTGGCCACCCATCTTGTGACATAGGGATTTATGCCCAGTTTAGTGAGTTTATCTATAATACCAGAGTGGGGGATGGTATCAGAAGCCTTGGCGAGGTCAAGATAGACTGTGTGTACTACCTTGCCCTTGTCTACGGCTTTAGTGACTGCTTCAAAGAAGTCAATCAGGTTTAGTAGACATGATCTACATTGTACAAACCCAAACTGAGTGTGGTCCAGGGTTTGGAGGTCACCTATGTCTTTTTTTATAAGCTCCAAGATGATACATTCCATGGCCTTGCAGACCAGGCTCATCAGGCTAATGGAGCGGTAGTTTCCGGGGCCCGTGATGGCACCCCCTTTGTGGTGTGGGATAACCATCACTGTGTGCCATTCAGTAGGCACATAGCCTGAGGTGAGGCTATAATTGAACATGGTACTTAGGAGGGGTGCCAGTTCATTCTGTAGTTCATGCAGTACACAGCCTGGGATGTTGTCTGGTCCCATGGATGCTGTTTTCTTGGTTTTGTAGAGTGTGGTCTTTACTTGTTCATCCGTGAATTTAGGGGCTTTGCATTTTTCCGGTATTAAGATGGGCACTTTGGAGGGGGGGGGGTATAATTAGCAATGAACCTATCTGCCAGGATGTTGGCAATATTGGTTGGTTCTGTATATTTAGTGCTATTGTGCTGTAGCTCACAGCAGATCTGAGTGTTGCTATTGAGATTCTTAACATAGCTGTAGAATGCTTTGTGGTTGTTTTTGGAATCAGTGGTTATTTTATTTTCATAACTAGCTTTGGAGTATTTTATGAGGGATCACAGCATCTTGCTGAGGCTGACTAGGGAGTTCCTCCAATCATGGGATTTTACTCTTTTTTTAAACAGCTTCTTCCTTCTGTTGTAGAGTTTGTTTATGGCAGGGGACCACCAGATTAGCTTCCTTTTTTTGGAGGATAGCGTCATGGTTCTGTTGGGGATGGCATGATCCATGCACTTGTGTATGTGCTTATACAGTGCATTTGTGTAAGATTCAGCAGTCATACCTCTATTTTCCATCTGCATGGGTATCATGAAGTTTGTCACTTCTGTTTTAAGAAGCATGAAGTTGGCTTTGGAGTAGTTTTTGATGGTGGTTTCCTTAATGGGGGGTGTGGTGGGATATAGATGTCTAGGACAATTAGCTTGTGGTTGGATCTGACCAGCGAGGATTTGACCTCTGGATTGGAACACCGGTCACCCATATTGGTAATGACCAGGTCTAGGATATTGCTGCTCCTGGTGGGGGTGTAGACAAGCTGATCCAAGGTGTTGGAATTTATGAATTCCAGAAAACGTTGAGCAAATGAGTTGGTAAATAAGTAGTTTTCCCAACTGATGGTGGGGTAGCTGAAATCACCCTTAATTAAGGTATTGGGTTGTACCTTAATATTTTCCAGTATCTTAAAAAATGAAAAGTGGGAATCCCGGGGCATGGTGGGGGATCTGTAACTAGCTACAACCTGGACTGCAGTCTTGCCCAATGTTAGTTGCACTTGGATAATTTCGGATGCATTATGTTGAGCAACTAGCCTGGAGGTGTGGATATCCTTAATGAATATGGACACACCTTTGCCTGTAGTATTTCGGTCCAGGTTAGGTGGCTGAAAGGTGTGGTATGAATTATAGCCTGATAATGCAGGGGTGCTCTCTGGAACCTTGACAAAGGTCTCTGTCACTGCACAGAGTTGATGTTCTCCATTTTAAGGAGTGCCTCGAGTGAGTACATTTTGAGGTTTAAACTTCTAGCATTGAGTAGCATTACCCTCAGAGTTTGCTTGCTTGTACCTGTTGCAGTGGTGAATTTAGCATTTGAACCTTGCCTAAAAAAGGCACTATAGGAATGGCAAGAGCCTTAGCCAGTATTCGAAATCCCAGGGACGATAGGTGTAGGCCATCTCTGGCAACGCATCATGGTCTGTCAATCATGTCATCTCAGGCAGACATATACTGTATCCTCAATCTCCAGGTAATAACCTTCCCATTATTGAAAACCTACTAAACTGGTCTACCTTCACCTTCAATCAAGAAATTATTATTCTGGGAGACACCTCCTGCTCCTCAAACAACTAAATCAATTTCATGAATATATATATATATATATATATATATGTATTTTTTCATTTAGTATACTCCTTTACCAGAACTGATAAACATAGCAACAAGCAGTCAATACTGGACAGTATACTAACAAACATACCCTTACCAGGTTACACTGCTTGTTGCCTCCCTGACAGTCTCAGCGACCACCATCCCACCTACCTAATAAGACATAAAACACACCCTCAAAAAACATCACATTTAAACACATCTGGAACAAAAGAAAGTTCTCCCTGAAAGCTTTATCCTTCTTCTACAACAATGCAAATGTGCCCCTAAAAAACACCTTCATCAAAACATAGCACTTGAATACTTCAGCAATACTTTCTTGGATACTCTAAATAGACCGGCACTCCTTAGGAGGATTCGTGTCAAAACAAACAATCTAACGTATATCCAAAGATAATAGACAACTCTTCAACTCTTCAAACAGACAGGCGGAGCTTGGTCTCAATATCAAGCCACCAAAAACCTGTCCTCTTTAATTACCTCCCGTTGGTTAAGAAACTGAGCTAAGAAACAAATCCTAAATGATACAAATGCTGATTACACAACAATCCAATAAACTGACCAAAACAATCCCCCAAAATTGTGGGCAGCCATAAAAATGTCCTTAATCCTGGTCAATCAGCTACTCCATCTTCCACTTCTAATTTATCAGATAGCATAGCTTCTCAATTTAACCAATACTTTATAAATTCAGTACTATCCTTAGTAAAAAAAATGACAACCACACCCAACTAGTAATCCCAGCTGAATCCAAACCCTACACTAATTCTTTCAGGCGAATTCAAACAAGGGCTGTCAAAAATCTTCTACTCATATTAAAGCATGCTACCCTCACTGCTATTCTCCTCCCTAATGAATTCCTTAGGCTAGCAGCAGATGCCATCGCTTATCCAGTCTCTCTACTAATAAACAGATCCTTCTCTTTAAAGAATACAACCCCAAGCTCTGGAAATCTTCCTACATCATCCCAATACACTAAGGTGGCTCCTCAACTGACTTCTTTAACTATAGAACAATTGCTATATTCCCACCACTAGCCAAAATCCTAGAAAAATGTATTCATACACAACTCCTAGATGGCCAAGTAAGTAATAACCTGCTCTCTAATACGCAGCACAGTTTTAGACCCAAACAAGCACTATTATCTTTTACAAATACCATCAATGAGCTCAGAAATAATGTACAAATAGTTTATTCTGTTTTCCTTGACATATCTAAGGCTTTCAACTTAGTATCACACCAACAACTTCCCATAGAACTAGCCTCCTTAAACCTCTATCAATCAACTCTTGCCTGGTTTCATGGTTATGTAACAGACCAGTAGAGCAGTTAAATGGCATAATGACATGTCTAACCTGCTACCCATCTCAGTAGTGATGCCGCAGGGGTCTATACTAGGCCCACTGCTATTCATCATTTTCACTATGTTCTGCCACACATCTAGCCATAATAGTTCAATACGCTGATGACTCTACCCTGATTTGCTCAGCTCCATCCCTTCCAACACTCCTTGAAAATACCCCAAATTCTTTCACTAATATAGAGAACTATCTCTCAGAATACCAATTCATACTTAATCCAAATAAAAAAAAAAATAATGATATTCTCAAATCATAAATCAAACAGCCATTACCCCCTTTTGCCATCTTCTCCTCCACTAAAAACAGAATTTAACCTGTTGAACACACCAAACTTCTTGAAGTAACAATAGATCAAGGTTTAAAATTCGACAAACATGTAGCTCTCGCCGTCAAAAAGGTCCATGTGAAACTTGGCACTCTATACAGATCTACACCATATCTCACTTACCACACTCAGCAAGCCTTAGCCAGAGCACATTTACTCTCCACTCTTCTTTACGCATCCCACATCTTCACAAATCTAAGAAAAATTGATATAAACAAACTTGAAACATGCTATAATAAAATAGCTTCAATTGCTCAATCAACTACCCCTGAACCAATTAAACATTGTCCACTCCCTACTCTACCAACCTGACAACTACCCTACATGCAACAAACATACTCTAACTCTAGAACACTGAGATCCTCTGACAAACATCTATTATAACTCACAATGTCTAACACTAGTGCAAGAGACCCTCTCTTCTCCAATCAGGTATCTAAAAGATGGAATTCAATACCACAACACATAAGAAAAACTTCTAACAAGATCATATTTAAAACACTTCTCAGAGATCACCTTACCAGCAACTGGCTATGCTGTTGTAATTCTCCAGGCTGGCGTCACACTGTTTCCTCACTAACTCTAGTCTCCCTTTTTTATGCTCATTTCTTCTCCTTAGTTACTAAACCTTGCACTCCAAATATCCATTCTGCTTCTCTTATTTCACTCTTTTTCTTCATTTCCTCCCTTTTCTAACCTCTATTTCACTTTGCTTCACCTCTTCCTTTATCTAAACCTCACTGCACCTTTTCTTTTTCTTCTTTGATCTCTTTCTCTCACCACTGCTTCCCCTTCATATGACTATCAGTTTTTGCTTCTCCTGGAATAGCACAAATATTGATTGTTGCTGAATATTTTTACGTACAACAACAGTATCTACTTTCAACCGTGTATTCAAAATATTATCCTGCAGCTGAATCATGTTGTTCTGTTAGCCTACAGTTCTATATATCTCTTTAGTATTATTTATGTTAGTCAGTTTTTTCATCTCTGTTATATTATAATATTGTTTTAGTGCTTTTTCCCCAGGCCTCCACTGAAAATGGGCTATCAGTCCAGCTGGACACTCCTGGTAAACAAATGTAAACAAACAAACAAACAACTGGAGGTGCCCTGCAATATGACTCCACCACCTCTGTCAAAATACTGATTGTCTGCCTGTGCCATTTTACATAACATTATACTCAGAAAGCAGTTGTAGCATGATGCCCCAGGTCAGGGAACACAGTTTCTGGCACCATAGGCAGGACTGGCAAACACAGGTAAGGGGTCAGATGAGGAACCTGCAGCTATATATGACCATGGCAGACAGAGGCTTGCATAGTATGTTATGGCACTGGCTGAGAGGCACCAAATAGAACAATCTCCACTACATTTAAAAAAAAGAGCTGAACTTATACCCACAGTAGCAATGTTGCAAAGAAGCATTCCAGCCTTCCCTTATCCATGAAATGGCTGGCTACTGTGAGCATCAGACATAGGTAACCCCAGCCTATGATATTGTGAGCAGCAGTAACACAGGTGAGTGATGAACCTGTAATGAACAGATGATGCATACTTACTTTTATGTACTGTACTTCAGTAAAATCAAACTGTAATAACCTATATAGGGATGTCATAAGTACTATATATGCACTGATGCAGATCAAATCAACTATGAAGCTTTTAAATGGAACAAAAATATTTTGCTTGCATATTTATTATGTTTCCAACCTGTGCATCAGGCATAAGCAGACACATATCAAACAAACCCACATGGGGTAGGGCAATGTCACTATCATCTGCACAGGTAGATAATCAACCATCTCTCTAGAACCTTATTACTATAAATGAAAAGAGAAATAGTTAAGAAGACTTAGAATTAAATAATTAGACTCCATATCTTCTCTCTAATTAGATCAGCACTATCTCACTGTCCCCCTCTATCACAGTTTCATCAAATTGTCTCCTCATATATCCAAAACTAAGTCTTTATAACAGTTCAAGTAGTCCTAGCCTTTCTCACTTTTCTGATTACTTACAATCTTAAATGTAATGATACTTTCATAGTTGCTTTACTACTAATACATTACACTATATTTGCATTATTAACCACTCCCTTCTAATACTTCTATAATTAAGCTGCCTTTTCTTTTTTATTTTAATTGCTAGAAATCTCTGGTAATATTGCAGTATCATTTGCAATGTTATAGCTCTCTATTTACAAACCTATGCTTATTTCTTATGAATGTTCAACACTGTATATAGCTAAGCAAGTTATGTGCATGCTCTGATAATAAATGATGTTCATGCAAGCTATTATAAAGCATTTTTCTCTCACATATGTACATTAACCTCTATTTTGTGGGTTTATATCATAAGCTCGAAAGCTGATAACTCCAAAGCACAAAACTCTGAACTTCAAACCTCGAAGTTTAAAAATGAACCATAGAACGGGGACTGCCATAGAGTGCGGGAAGGAAATATTTCCCTTTACTGCACTGTAGTGTGATCCCAGAGTTGGTATATTTAAGTTGGGGGGGTGCAGGAGGGCTTTCCCCCCTGCATAGAGCATTTTGTTTTTTGTTTTGGGTAATTGGGGGGGGGGGGGTTTGGTGGATTCAATGTTGTCAGTTTTCGAGGTTTGAAGTTCGCAGTTATGAGCTTCGGAATTATCATCTTTCGATTATGTGATATAGACCCTATTTTGTTTTCCTTATGATGTCATGTTTGTGTCGAAAGTGGTGTTAAATGTGAAGTTTTTCTCCATGGGCATCTGCTGAGAAAGAGTTTTATCCCAGTTAGACTTTCCAGTAAAGAAAGATAAATAAAAAGATACATACATATATACATACATTAATACATAAACAAATAGTTAATGCACAAATGACAAGTTGCACTCTATTAGTAGAAAGAAAAAAAAGGTATTTCCCAAAAACATGGTTGGTCCACTCACTACTGAGCATCAGACATAAGCAGCCCAAGTCAGGTGCACCAGTAGAGACCTTAGCAATTTCTGCATCATCCACATAAGGAGCTGAGCAAGCTATACTACATAAGTAATGTTAATGCACTAATCCTACTACAACTACTACTACTATCACTACTACTACTGCTACTACTAATAATACTATTGCTACTACTACAACTACAACTACTGCTATGACTATCACTACTGCTACAAGAGCTATAAGTACTATAACTAATAACACTATTGCTACCACTATTACCATTACTGCTACTACTGCTACTAATACTACTCCTACTACAGCTACTACTACTGCTGTTACTACTGCTATAACTTCCAAAAATATAACCACTACAGCTAATAAAACTATTGAAGTTATGCAAACTAAACAAACTGAAAATGACTGCATATCCTGATGAAAATGTGAATTTGACTAAACAAGTATTATCTGGCCACTCTGTGCATCAGGCATAGAATCACAGAATTGTGCAAAGGGCAGGATGCAGTCATCATCACTTGCACAGTGTTAGAAGGAGAACAAGGCGGACACAAACAAGTGTGTGTGCATGTCAGTGATGAGGTCACAGCAAGTATGCCCTGTCATGGGGAAGCATTTCCAGAGGTAAAAAAGGCAGTTGTGAAGAGTATTATGATTGTGTGTGAGGTGTCATGGTCAACATGAGATGTACTGTATCTGTGTCTGTAGGAACACAGCCACAGCATTTGTGCTAACACTGCTTCCTGGAATCCCAGACAGCTGTGAGCTATGCATGGTAGATGATCCAGTTCATCCTTCATGACTCAAACCACATGAACTACCTCTGCCAGGAGTTGCACTGCTAGTTCCATGACCATGGCTAAAAGTCGGGTGCTACCTGAACATGAATGATATCTGCTGGATGAGCTGTCATCACAACTATGTCCACAGCCACAACCACATGGCCAATGACATCTGGGTACGGACACCTCCAACAATGAATAACAGTGGAGGTAGTACCACTGCAGGAGCAAGAGCTGGCATGACTATGGCCACATCAGCTAACATTTGACAATGTATTCACTGTTCTGATTCATGAATGCCAGATCCAACACTAGGCAACCTAGGCAACTACCTATGGCCCACTGCTTGTAAAGGGACTTAGACACAACATTAATTTAATTTAAAAAACTTTGTTAAAAAGTTAAATTTAAATTTTTCCTATGCAATCACCTGCCACTTTAGGATATTTTAGCAAGTGAGCAAATACATGCAATATTTTGCCTGGTATTCCAAACAGAATACACGCAGCCTATTTGGAAGAATGTGTGCACATTTTGATTGATTGCCTGGCTGGATTTACTGCTTAGTTAGACCACAGCACTACTTGTTGCAGGAATCGTAACTGAACAGACATAATTTTTCCTTCCTTGCAGGTTCTACCTTGTGTGAATTGAGCTGTTTTTTTTTTTTTTTTTTTTATTAATATATTTATTCTTTGGTTTCATTCACTATTCAGTTCACCAGATCAAAACTACAACAACAGTTTTCTTTGATGTATATTCATTGTTTTAATGTGTGTTAAAAGAACTATTCTCTTATTCTGCAATATATTTATTTTTTGCTTGGTTTAGTTCAATATTCAATTAGCCAGAATAGAACTACAGCAGTTTTCAGTTTTCTTTGCAGTATATCACTTTAAATTAACATGTGACAGCAGAACAGGCAGTAGTTTTCTTTCACTGCAGGCACTACTGTGTGTGAATGGAACTGTCTTCTTTGCAGTTGAGTACTCAATTAACTTGAACTACTGTGTGTGTGTGTGTGTGTGTGTGTGTGTGTGTGTGTGTGTGTGTGTGTGTGTGTGTGTGTGTGTGTGTGTGTGTGCGCCTGTGTGTGTGTTTGTGCGTGTGTGTGCGTGTCTGCATACATAAAATGCCCACATTACAGACGTTAATGAAGTGGCTTGTTCAGGCTCAAACCTTGAGCCTTGGCATTGGAGGCAAAAGCCTTAATCTTCTACACCAATGGCAATACCATTTGGTAAATTTCTGAGAATTACAGTGTGTCATTAGACCTGGTTGAAATGTTCTGAAATGGATACTTCTATCATTATTGATTCATACTTTTGTTTTACTGCTTACAGGAAAAAAAATCAAAACTACACATTTAAACTGGCCAGGTATAGCTTTCAATGAATGTGGGTTTTACTGCATTCTCAATGAATGTGAGATTTTAGGGAAGAGAAGTTTAATGCTGCTCAAGCTGAGTCTGTTTTCAATGTACAGCTGTTTCACTTAACAAATGGCCATCAGTGATTGTGCTATAAAATTTGAAAGTAGTGTTACTGGTGCAACAGGTAGCACACTTGCCTTTGGTATAGAAAGGTGTGGGCTCTATTACCACAACAGATAGATGGATTGCTGGCACTGCAGGACAGTGCAGTATAACGGGGGTGCTGCACTCCTTATTGAGTTGCCCTTTGGGTGAGATGTTAAACCAAGACTCCTGACATTGTGGTAGTTCAAGTGGATGTAAAAGATCCCATGCCACTTTCTAATGTGTAAAGGAAGTTCACAATTCCCTGCTCAAATTTACCTTAGTAGAACAAAATGCCTCCTCAGGTCTTCCCAGAAAAGTGCCAACTAGCCTAATGGTACTAACCTAGCCAACAAAGAATAAATAAATTATAAGGTTTAAATTAAATCCACATTTCTGTAATCATTTAAAAAGCAAAGAAGAAAACAGTGTGCACAGTGACAACTATGAACAATGTTTATAGCAGTTGGGGTGAGACGGACATTTAATGGGTCACTGGAAGGGCTGGGAGCTCTGGTCCATTATCCTATCTAGGGACCCATTTGACCATGATCTGTCTATACCCACAATAGATGTTTCACAGTAGACACCAGATATGCCAGTGTGTCATTGATCTGGTCCAAGGTGTCATACACATGGTTATGCAGTTCATATGTCAGAAAGCACAACATGCAGCACTTTGACTATCTTTTCCATGGTGCTGGTGGAACTCGCCTGTGCCATCAAGATGCTGCTGCACATATGTTGGGTGGCAAATAATGTGGAATGGACAGTAAAAATGCCTTCTCGGAGCACCTCTATCAACACCACTGTGTGATACTTCACCCTCACAAAGGCTATGGGGAAATTCCACCAGCTCTGCCACAGCGGTAACCAAATTCAGTAGCATAGCTAGATCAGGGTGAGAGGGGCAACTGCCCCAGGTGCAAAGTGTTGGGGGTGACACGATCAGCTGATCCAGATTTCTCTTTAGCAAAATACTGGCTTTTAAATGCTGGTATTGCTTTTGTAGTCAAACATGAGCCCTGTAGTGCTCCCTGTGTGTGGAGATCCATGCAGGCAGGTTATAAACGTTAGCAATTTTTTGTTACATTGAAATAACCAGTTTGCTATTGCTTAAAAGAAGATTTTTTTTTTTAATTAAAACCCTAAATTGTATCAACTGTTTGCTAGATTTATATCAAGCAGCATGGGGGTGGGGGGTTGCTGCCATAGAAAGTTTTTTGCTCTTCACTGGATAAGGTCAGGGGGACAGGGATCAAAGTGTAAGAAGCAAGTGTCTTTTTTTCATTGTTACAGTAGTGTTCTTTTTTTTTTTTTTTTTGTTCTTCAATGGAAGAGCTGGGTGGAGGGGCTTGAATCAAACTATAATACACCAGTCACTACAATGTAGGGATCAGATTACTATAGTAAGATATTTTTAGTTATTTTTTGTATTTTTTTTTTTTATTACAATAAAGTGTTTTTTTTTGGGGGGGGGGGCTTGGAGCTAACTATCTTAAGCCAATTGCTACAATGTAGAGAGTGGCTAATTACAGTGAAGTTTTCTCTTCATTTGAAGAGCTGAAGGGATATGGCACTGGTGTGTGTATACATGAATATATATATATATATATATATATATATATATATATATATATATATATATATATATGGATCTACTTCAGTAGATTGATCTTTTACTAGTTCGAACCACATATGGCTGAGACCATATGTTTGACTCATAAAAGTTTGAACACTGACGTAAAACCACATAAAACCAAAAAAACACAAAACTAAATGTCTATAGCAGGGGGGCTACATCCCCCTGCAGCACCCACACCCTGCTTATTTAAATATACCAACTCCAAGATCACACTACATTGTAGAAATGGGAAATCTTCCCTTTCCACTCTGTACAGAGATCTCCATTCAGTCAGATTGGACTTTTACAAGTTCGAACATATGGTTTCGGCCATATGTGGTTCAAACCTATAAACGTTTGATCTACTGAAGGGGACCCATATATATATATATATATATATATATATATATATATATATATATATATATATATATATGTGTGTGTGTGTGTGTGTGTATTTATATTTGAATGGAATATCTGGGACATCACTATTTGAAATCCTCTGGTTGTCCTCCACCTCTCCCCAACATCCATAATAGCACTATGGAACTCTTCTGAGCTGCCTGACAGTCATCAGAAACTCTTTTTTCTCAATGAGTGGTTGTTGTATAAGTGGCCTCCCCCAAAAAGATCTTCACTCCCATGCACACCTCTCAACCTCTAAGCACAAGAAATCTGAACAAAATTAAAAATAATGGGGGAACAAAGGCCCATAATTGAGGGCAGATTGTAATGTTGTTCTTATAATCTTACAAAGTTGCTAGAATAACAGCTTTTACATTATCTTGCATTTTCTGAAGGAAATGAACTCTTAAGATCAAATATATTCCATTATTTAATGACTTCAATCCTCAGTGATTTCACTGACAGCCACAAACTTTATGAGGAGCAGACCAAAAATATGAGACAAAAACCTAAACATTCTGCAAGAATATGGAGAGTTGAGAGATATAATCCTGTGTCACAGCCTTGGCTCTGTAATTAGCCTTCTTAATCATATTACTAGCCCCATGTCTGACACTCTTCTAGTCATGGCCTTGGCCACCCACAGCATTTACCTCATTTGAGCCCTGGTGCCAGACATGGTCATGGAAGGGCCTGTCAGACAGATGATGATCTAGGATCTGTACCCCATGGAGAAAGACAGCTTGGATTATGACCTCATGCTCAGCATCTTAAAATGGAGGTTTCCATTGGAGTGACACCTTATTTTTTTATTTTGGTTCCATATCACTATTGTGGTATTAAAAAAATAAAAATATTAGGTATGACAAGTACAACAGGGGGTAGGGGGTTACAGTCTAAGCTAATACCGGGGAGAAACTACTCAACTATTCAGGCATCACTGTTTAAAATGTAGGAAACAGTTCTGAACTTTATTAGTGCAAGATCTGTAAAATCCCCATATGCCCCCCCCCCATTGAAAAAAATGTATGACTACAGGACTGAGCAAACACTGATGTTGTGGACATAGAACAATAGTCAAATGTACAACTACTAGAGAGATAGAACTGCATAGGCAGAAAACATTTTCTAACTGTAACAATAACCCACATAAGCTGCTGCAAGTCAGACATGTTTGAACATCCTTAGAATGTCGCCAGAAACCCAAGAAATAAAAGTAAAGGATAACTGTAATAGCTGTTTGCATGTTCTTTACAAAAACAAAACTTTGCAAAGTTAGAAAGCAGCCATTGCAACTAAAAGCATGCCAAAATTAATTTGTACTTGGTACTTGTAGAAAACATGAAAGATTTCAGACAGTTCTCTGCAAAGTATTGCAAATCCAGTAGTTGTAATGTCAGTAACAGTTTTATTTTATTTCGCAGCACTCTTGAACCATGATGGAAGTTCAGTAGCCCCCAGTTCTGCTTATATCATTTAGATAAACCTCTCTGGGCATGTTGAGTATGTTAATAATTAGATGTCAGCTCATAATCATTAATGAATCACTGCATCTGCTCAATGTGTTGACAGGTAAACATGAGGATATTACCTACATGATGATGTGTACATGCCTCAGCAGTATAAGGGCAAGTATTAAGACCTTTGGCTAGGTAATTCTTTGCAGGTGTGCTTCATTAGCAGTTCTGCATGTTCAATTATTTGCTTAGCACTTCTCCTAATGATATGTACATTTCAAAGGGTGTGTCAAAAGAAGAATGTTGCTGTGACCCTTGATACACACTTTAGCTAAGATTCTGCAATTTCAAAGTGTCTGTAACTCATAGCATATCTACAAAGTCTACAAAGTAGAATTACAGAAAAAAAAATCATACCCATTGGAAAATGTAATACATTTACAGTACAAAGGGATAACTTTGAAGTGGTGCACACAAAATGAAATCACCTTTCTCTTGCAGACATATGTTTGCAACTTCCCATGCTTTACTTTTATCATTTTAAGGATCACATTCACACAGAATTTAACTGTGACAGGATGAATGACAGCAGTGTGATAACACGTATATTGTTGTCTAACTGTAAACGTCCAAAGTATACTGCTGAGCACATGTGCTTGACTTTCTATACATTAGTTTCTAAATGTTCAGGTTTCAAAAACTGTTAATCATGCCAATGTTTCATGGTAATGCCTCAGGTGTAGAGTTTATATATAGACAAGGTGATGTCTCTGTCAAATCAGAGATCCTTACATTCAACATTTTACTTATTTAAGGCAGTAAAGCTGAAAAAATCATCACACTGATTTTCACACATCTATTTTTTTTTGCTTCCTCCTTTGCATGATGTTTGGCAGTGTGTGACAGATTTCATCAGAGATGGCCCTCACAGAATAATAGTTCACTTCCCATGGCAAAATAAATTAATTTAACATGTGCAAAGGCTTATCCATCAGTCTTGCAAATAAGACTGGTGCTGGTGCACCTTAGTCAGTACTTTGGACAATACTAAATACAAAAAATACTACTGTTCTATAGCTTTCTTAATGGCTAAATGTATTAATGAAGTGCATCCTGTTTGACAATGCAACATGTGCAGGGTTTGAATTCAAATTAAGGATTGTTTATCTTTACGAGACATAATCAATTTTTTCTATATTTGAACCTGAAGTACAGATGCAATTTAAAACATGACTGTTGCAACACATTTGTGTATAATAATTGCTGAACAAGATAAGTGTGATCTGTGTCATCTGCAATACTCATACCACTGATTATAGGAAACCACACTTCCATGTGCATGATGTTAAAAAATACATGTGCAAAAGTATGAAGCAGTGAAAATTAGCAGGAAAATGGATTAGGGAAATATAATGTGCATAGCACCACAGCTTTAAAATATGTGTGACCATGGCTTCAGTGGAATATGTTTTCCTTACTCCAAGTGAATATTGTATTGATATATGCTGTGTAGAACATCACCTCCTCTAAACTTTGCATGCCCCCTTCCTTAATATGCATAATAAGATAAATGCATCAAAGTTAATTGAAAATGACATGTCATCACACAAAGCCAGCAGTTCTAAAAGTGTTTTGTTATCCTTTGCTTAACAGCTGAAATGAAGCACTGTCACTGAGTAGGAATAATAATAGAGAACTGTCACTTCATGCCCTATGGCAAAACTCAGAAAGGAAGAATGCATGAGGACTTTCCCATCAGTCTGCAAATCATCATGGCCCCAGCAAGCACTGGTCAGCAATGAAGATATATTAGACAATTCAATGGAATGGAAACTTTTCCACAAGAATACATATTTGCTTCAAAATATTCCCCCAGAAAAAGTACATGTAGCAGTTACAGGGATTTCAGAAGTATCCCCCGGATTCATGAATAATCCGTGCAAAAATAGTCCATTTTTGCACTGACTGCTCTGTGTAGGAATACAACAGCAGCACTCCCTACATATTAATGAGGGCACACTGCTGTTTTCCTACAACTACACAATCCATATACAACTGCAGGGGGTGTGTATAAGACCTACACGGACACTTAAACATGCCCCCTGCACTCAGAAAGTGCCATACTGCACTTTCAAACAAGGAAGTATCATAATATTAGAGCCTGGCTCTAACATTATGCATTATTTCGGTGTCCGTGGACACTGAAATGTAAAACTGAGCATGTCAGTATCAGTGTACACTGAAATAAGAAAATAAAAAAGCACACAATCCCTAAGAAGTAGCCCGTACAGTAAATGACTGTCCCTGGAATGGCCAGATCCCTGCCCCACATGCCTGCAACCTGCTAATAAATATATGTATAATTTAATATTTCTTTTTATTTTTTTACAATAAAAAAATAAAGATTAAGCAAAGTGCAGTGGGTTTGCACGCCATGGTGCTTTACTCAGCCCAGGTTAAATGCTGATTGAGAGTCAAATAGAATTGTGAAGGAGGAGCTCTCATTGTTGATGTAGCATTAGCGTGCAAGCAATGCATGGTTCAAATCCCACCTCTGACCACTATATTTTATGTGCGGAAGCAGCTGTAAATTAATTTCTATGAATTGGATTGATATATTTAAATCATATGCCTCCTTTTTTTCTTTTCTTTCTTTAAAATTAGCATGGGTTTAAGTGGACGTAAGTGAAGCTAAGCTGATGTAAGCAAATGTAAGCATCACTTAGCTTCACTTAGCTCCACACAAACCCATACCAACCCACTTACAACTGCTTAAAAGTGCCTTTATTACTGTATCTTGCAGCCCTTCTTTTGGCAAGCAACAACATAATCAGCCATGCTCAGGATGCTATACACCATAGTCACAGCAATTTCCCACAAGGCTATTTTAATACTGAGATGTTAGGATGTTTCTTACAACATATCAAGCAGTACAGTCAGTTTACAATTGGAAAGACACACTGTGCAATCAGAAATGATTGTTATCTACAAATATATACATGAAAAAAATATTTACATATATAGAGAGATAGATATGTGTGGAGATACACACACACACACACACACACATATATATATGTATATATTTATATATATATATATATATATATATATATATATATATATATATATATATATATATACACACATACATAAAAAGCACACAATCCCTAAGAAGTAGCCCGTACAGTAAATGACTGTCCCTGGAATGGCCAGATCCCTGCCCCACATGCCTGCAACCTGATAATAAATATATGTATAATTTAATATTTCTTTTTATTTTTTTACAATAAAAAATAAAGATTAAGCAAAGTGCAGCGGGTTTGCACGCCATGGTGCTTTACTCAGCCCAGCTTAAATGCTGATTGAGAGTCAAATAGAATTGTGAAGGAGGAGCTCTCATTGTTGATGTAGCATAGTTGTTAGAGTTCCAGTTTAGCGTGCAAGCAATGCATGGTTCAAATCCCAACTCTGACCACTATATTTTATGTGCGGAAGCAGCTGTAAATTAATTTCTATGAATTGGATTGATATACTTAAATCATATGCCTCCTTTTTTTTCTTTTCTTTCTTTAAAATTAGCATGGGTTTAAGTGGACGTAAGCGAAGCTAAACTGATGTAAGCAAATGTAAGCATCACTTAGCTTCACTTAGCTCCACACAAACCCATACCAACCCACTTACAACTGCTTAAAAGTGTCTTTATCACTGTATCTTGCAGCCCTTCTTTTGGCAAGCAACAACATAATCAGCCATGCTCAGGATGCTATACACCATAGTCACAGCAATTTCCCACAAGGCTATTTTAGTACTGAGATGTTAGGATGTTTCTTACAACATATCAAGCAGTACAGTCAGTTTACAATTGGAAAGACACACTGTGCAATCAGGAATGATTGTTATCTACAAATATATACATGAAAAAAATATTTACATATATAGAGAGATAGATATGTGTGGAGATACACACACACACACACACACACACACACACACACACACACACACACACACACATATATATATATATATATATATATATATATATACATGCACACACACATATATATATATATATATATATATATATATATATATATATATAATTTATATATATATATATATATATATATATATATATATATATATATGTGTATGACAATATACAGCTATATTAGAAATACTGATGTTTAGATATACTTATATATATATATATATATATATATATATATATATATATATATATATATATACATGTCTCTAAATGCCCATACAAACATATGCTGCTGATAGACCACCCATAAATGGGGCAGCATGCACAGTTGGATACGAAAGGACCCATCCCCCCAGTCCAAATAATAAGTGAACAGTACGCTGCTACAAAACCATGATAGGCCATACACAATGGCCAAACATATATAGTGACCCCTTAGCAACACAACTACAATGAGTGAAGATAGTAAACAAAAATACAGTCAGAAATTCACACAAGTTCATTTTACTCTGATATCTGTGCCAAAGCTTTGAAGAATTATCACACTACAAGAAATAATTGCCTTAATTAGAAGCAATTAACACGTAAGTACATTTAAATATACAGCCTCCAATTGCCCTCCTCAGTTAACCCCCTAGGGGATAAAGTATCACATTTAAAAACATACATTGATTCTGTGCATAACAATTGTTATTTTATGACCGATTGACCAAATTGAGAAACAGACTTTTTCCAAAGCAGTACCTTGTAACCCACTACACTTAATTACATGTGTATACACAGCCTCCAATTACACTACAGATTCAACCCTGTTGGGGATAAAGTATCACATTTAAGAATTTAAACTGATTCTGTAAATAACAATCCCTCTTTCGGGACTACTACCCCTTTGGTGGGAATTATTGAAATGTACAGCTATAGAACTGTCTTCTTCCTCGTCAGTAATATCTGTCACATGTTCTCACAGCCTAGTTTTAAAACACTTATTACTCCCCCCCCACATAAAATAGGTTACAAGGACATCGCAGAGCATTGTCCATACACCAACCTCTTGAATGTACAGAGTCTCACATGTTGTCCACCCTTTCCCCTCACCAGAAATGACAGAACATAATAATGGTAGACCCTATCAATCTCCTACTGTATGGCATCTGTTCCAAGCCTGACATAGTTTGGGACTGAGGCCCAAAAACATGGCCATACTGGAAATATTGCTGTTATACACCGAGAAAATTGCTGGTTTTACAGGGTTTATTGTAACATAACTTTTCTGGGGGATATAAAGTCTGAAACACAAATGAATGTTGGCACGTACTTATTGCAGTCACCAGAGTATGTTACTGATTTGCCGAGGGCAACACCTGCCTGGGGAACAGACCAAACATAACAGGCAAACCTCTGGCCATTATGTGGATAGTCCTACAGTTGTGAGCTATGCAGACAGGAAACTTTGTCAGACTGAAACCCATGCAGAAGTATCATGTTTAGACAAACCCTGTTAAACAAGCACTATTCAAAACATATAACAGTAATACTCACATTCTGCCCCTAGGTCTTGAATTTTCTCCACCATTTAGTTGGCTTGTCTAAACAGGTCTTGTTCTAAGAGGTATTAGCTCAAACACTGCCAGGATCTCTTCCACACAGGTAAGGGAAAGGGCCAATGCCCACATGGAGTACTCAATTATAGGAGTGCGTTGTCATGACATTGGCTATAGGAATAACTGCAGAGTTGCTCTGCATGCAATCAGCAACTGGGGAACACCAACTGGTGCTCAGGCCATCAGATGGTCATGAGCATTACCTACAAAAGACATGCTGTCATCTATTCAAACCACTTCTGGCATAGACAGTCCACCAGTGCAAAGCTGAAGTAGTGTGAGAAAAAAGAATAACAAAGGATATATCTGTGACATGTCCATAAAAAAAGCATGTGAAACAAGTAAGCATGTAAATGAATGCAGTACATGGTCTGTAATAATGGAAAATAGGGGTTTGAAAGCATATGCCTCAGCAAGACTTGCTGTACTGATGTACTGCTGAACAACACTGATGGCCATTGCATGTGGCTCTGTCTGTAGTGACTAGGCCAGCTACTGAGATGTTGTACATATCCATATGTTACCTGTGCATATAACTATGATACACATTTTGTCTCGTAAATATGACATCTATACAGAACATGTGCAGAGTAAAGTACTGCTGCAGATGTCTGTGTTGAACTGCATGTTATATACTGAGCACATACAATTCAACTGTCTAGTGTTCTGCACACTGACCATATGTGTGCCTCATATTTCTACTCATTTACTCATAGAGTTGTGTCATGTCAGTCAAATCCTTGCGAAATCTATGAAGAATGATATTACAACATCCCCCTTAATTGTCCACTAGCTTTTCCCATTCGGGATTGCCACAGTGGATCGTTTGTTGCCATTTCTGCCTGTCCTCTTAATCTTGCTCTCTCACACCAACCACCTGCATGTCCTCCTTTACCACATCCAGAAACCTTATCTGTGGTCTTCCTCTCTTCCTCTTACTGGGCAGCTGAATCCTTACCATCCTTTCCACAATATACTCAGCACCCCTCCTCAGCACGTCCAAACTGATGTAATGCTGCCTCTCCAACACTGTCTCATATCCGTCCAACATGGCCTGAGCCTGTCATATACACATTGCTAAACCTGTGTACCTGTGTCACACCCAGTGCAAAACAAAAAACTTGTAACTCTGCCATGTGCAGCTCTGACCTCTGCCTTTTTGTCATTGCCACTGTCTCCAACCCATATAACATAGGTGGCTTCACTACCCTCTTGTAGACCTTACATATGTTTATTGGTACTTGTCTGTCATATATCACTACTGACACTCTTTTCTACCCTCTCCATCCTGCCTGCACTCTCTTCTATGCCTGTCCTCCATAATCCTCATTACTCTGAAATGTTGATCCTAATCATTTGAACACATCCATCTTTTCCAACTATACACCATGCATCCTCAACATTCCACTATCCTCCCTCTCTTTCACACACAGATACTCTGTCCTAGTGCTGCTGACCTTCATTCCTCTCCTCCCTAGAGTATATGTCCACCTCTCTAGAGAAAGCTGGTCCCTACTATCAATACAGTTCACAATGTCATCTGCAAACAGCATAGTCAATGGGGACTCCCATATGATCTTGTCTGCCAACCTGTCCATCACCATTGCAAATCAGAAAGGGCTCACAGCTGATCCATGATGTTATCCCACCTCCACCTTAAACACATCTTTCAATTGCAATGCAGACAATGCTGTCACACCACCCTTGAACATATCCTGCACTACTCTTACATATATCTCTTCCACTCATGACTTCATCATACAATACCACAACTCCTGTCTAGGCACCCTGTAATATGCTTTCTGTGCCTCCAGAGAGACACAGAGCAACTTCTGACCTTCTCTGTATTCCACCAGTAACAGTCTCAGAACAAACATCACATTGGTAGTGCCCTTTCCACGCATGACACCATACTGCTGACCAGTACTCCTCAACTCCCTGAGTAACCTACCTTCCACTACTCTTACCCATAGCTTCATGCTGTGACTGGTCAATGTTATCACCCTGTAGTTATCACAGATCTGCATATCAATCTCATTCTTAACACCATACCCAAGCACTTTCTCCACACTCCTCATGCAATTCACACTTCCCAAGATATCACTAAACAGTGTGGCTAGCACACCACTGCCATTTCCCCTAAACAACCCCATGCTTCCACAGGTGTGTAATGTGGACCAAAAGGCTTGCCAGTATTTATCCTCTTCATAACTATCCTTACATCCTCCGTGGTAAGCCATTGCACTTCCTGATACTCCATACCCACATCATCCATCTTTCTCTGTCTCATTCTATTCATTTAACAGCTTCTCAAAGTGCACTGTCTGTGTGCTATACACACTCTCCTCGCTTGTGAGCACATACACCTCATCATCCTTTATCTCCTTTATCTGCTGTACATCTTTCCTAGCTCAGTGCATCTGTCCAGCCAATCGGTACAATTCCTTTCATCCCTCCTTAGTGTCCAACCTGTCATTGAACTCTTCATATGGCCATACTCAGCCTTTGCCACCTCTCTCTTTGCCATGCACATCATCTCCTCAAACTCCTGCCTACTTTCCCCATCTCTCTGACAATCCCACTCCTTCTTCTCCAACCTCTGTTTCTGTATACTGTCTAGTACTTCCTCAATCCACCAACAGGTGTCCTTGTACTGCTTCCTCCATCCACATGTCACCCCAAGTACCCATCTAGCTGTCTCCCTTACTAGCTCTGCTGCACTTAACCAGATATTTGTTAGATTATCCCTGCCACCCAGTGCCTGTCTCAACTCTTCCCTGAACTCCACCTCACAAGCTCACTTTTCCAGTTCACACCATTTGATCCTTGGTGCTGCCCCCACACTCCTCCTCATCACGATCACCAACATCATCTCACATACCAACATTCCCTACTGCCTAAATACACTTTCCCCGTCACTACTTTACAGTCTCCAATCTCCTTCAAACTGCCCTCCTACATTGGATATATTCCACCTGTGTGCATCTCACACCACTATTGTATGTCACCCTATACTCCTCCCTTGTGTTATAGTGCATATTCAGCACCGCCATGTCTATCCTTTTTACAAAATCCACTACCATTTCACCATCCCCACTCCTTTTAACACCATTCATACCCATCAATTCCCCATCCCTCTGTTCCCTTCACCAACATGCCCATTGACATCTGCTGCAATGTGCAGTCTGTCACTCTTGGGTACAGTCATCACCACGTCATCCAACTGATGTCACATTTCTCTTTCTCATCCATCACACAACCAACTTGCATAGCATATGCACTAACAACAGTCATCATTACACCATCGGCTTACAGCTTCAGAAGCATCACTCTGTCAGACACTTATGCCATCCTCCAAAATCACTCTTGGCATACTGTTCCTTCAGCAGAAGCGCTACCCCCTTCCACCTTCAGTCCACACCTTGATAGCAGAATTGTGACCTGCCTACAATACACCAAGCCATAATCCCCTTTCTTGTGGTCTCCTGTACACACACACACAATATGTCAACCATGCCCTGGTCATCATATCAGCTAGCCTGGTCCCGATTCCACTCATACTGCCAACATTAACAATTCCTACCCATAATACCACCCTCCTATCCTTTCCTCTTTCTTCCTGCCATATGACTGTTGGACATCCTCCAGGTAATGCCTGTCAGTGCAAAGGCTACTGTGCTATTGAATGACTCAAGTATGTTACAGCAATATTGAGACACTGTCACTGAATGTATCCCATTGCACCCATGTATGCATGGGTATCCAACAGATGTCCTGCTGTAACAGGTTGAGTGGGATGACTGTGCAGCAGGAGTGTGAATTTAGTGTGCCATACTGACATAGAACAGACATGTATGTGAGGTATTAGCTATGCACATGTCAGTATGAGTAGGTGTATGTGCCCACCTCATGAAAACAGACATGGGAAGAAAAATGTCAGTTAAAACAGCTGAACATGTTGTACATGTGTGTAATCTTAATTACTGTACACCCAAAAGAGTGACATTTCTACAGCTACTTGATGCTGCATTGACGTGACACAGCCATGGTTAGTATAGTAAGCATGATTATCATTACTAAATTGGAGAGGTGTCCAACTGTGTTATGGCTTTGTGGCCATGCCCACTACAAATAACAGACTGAACACATACATGGTTGTATGGACTCAGCAATACCTTACTTGTCATACCTGTCTCCATCAATGAAAAATAATCCCCTTTGCTGGACAGCAGTATTACACAAACCCCAGACTTGGTCCCTATAGTGGCTGTACAGGGCAAAGTAGTGTCAGGAAACAACCTGGCATCAAGTCAGCCATTATCTGAACAAGCATATAATGTCACAGGTGGATTACTGTAAGGTCAATTATGATTACAAATTGGTGACATCCACCAGGGACAATCACAAGGCCATCTTCCCATATGTCTGCAATCTCTGAGGCAACATACCAACCCAACCTGCAATGGTGGCCAATCATATCACATACACACAACATAACTACAGGTAACATGAAGCAGATAGGTTAGGACAAACATCCTGTCTTGGCTCAGCATCACTACAGGTAGATATGTAATGCACCCACACCCCTCCCCTCATCACCGGTGAGCAGGTACATATTGCCTACTGAAAGGGAACAAATGCAAATATCCATGGGATGTCATATCATCCCTGTCTGCATCCTACATGAACTTAAGCATGTACTCCCAGCTGCATTACACACTGTAGTCACACCAAGCCACATCACCATCCATGCACCATCCACATGGACAATGGCTAATGTCATCCATTTACACAGACCTGAATGAGGAATGATGGATTATGCAAACAACTTCCCCTCACTGCGGGCAATATGACTCATCAGGACCAGGAGTGCAATGCAAGCTGATACTCTGCTGATAGATTACAGGGGTATGGTGTGGTTGTGAGTGTTCACTACTGGTATGGTCATGAGTGTTGGCTACTGATATTCAAGGTACATGTGCAGGTACTGGACATACTGTTGCCAAATGTATGGGGTCCTGAGATGTGTTCCCCTGTTAGTGTCTACCCGGTGCAATGTTGCATCACCGATGGGAGACCTTTTCACCAGCTGAATGCAACCTGATAATGGAAGCCATAATACAGAACCACACAGTACTGCTGGGCCGAAGCCAGCAACATCTGTGGAAGAGGACCATTCTGTGGGATGACCCTGTCCACAGGGTAAATTAGTTGGGTCTGCATACACGTACATATGAGCAGGTGTGGCATCATGCCACCAACCTCATACACCATGCCTGGCAAAGGGCTGCTGCCATGCCCAGGGACACCACAACCACAGGGGGGATACCAGCCATGCAGGCCCCACTGACACCAAATGAGGAGCTCCTTGCCAAGCTTGGGCCACCCATCACAGTACAACTCCAGAGTAAAAAGCCCCACTTGCTGGAGGTGGGTGGCACCCACACAATGATCAAGGAACGTGCAGGTAAGGTCCGAGTGGGGAGTAGTACATCACTGTATTAGATATACTTGTATCTGTACAGTATCTACATGTATGTGGCAGGTATGATTGCAGTTGTGGATGGGTGTTTCTAAAGCACAGAAGTGCAAATCTGTGGTGAAGGACAGCAAACTGTGTAGTATTGGCTGTTGTACTATTAACGTGAAGACATGCTGCATCCATCCTTTTCCAAAGGCGCATGTGAGTCTGCTGACAATACCTCTCTCCTACAATTACATAGGTCACTCTGGTCTGCATATGGGAGAGCAGCCTGAAGCTGGTGAGTATGGAATTGTTCAGTTGTGCATTGGCAATACCCCTGGCATGTGGAGAGAATTCAAGTTACCATGCACACAACTATGACAAATAGCCATATTGCTTTATGTGCATGTTTACTTGTGGTGGGATTAATTGCATTGCATCACAGTGGACACCACAGGGGCCTATCTGAAGAGAATGTAAGATTCCTGTAGCATACCTCACTACCTGTCAGTGCAAGACATCTGGAGAGACACCAGCAAAATGTATTGGACAAACTGACTAAGGTCGGGACATGTGTGAAACATTACTGCTATACAGTGGAATATAAAATGTATACACACACCTGTTAAGATGCCATTTGTTTCTGATATATAATGAATGAGACCACCATATGTCAGTCCACACCTTTCCCAACCTTTAATGTGACCCATGATATGAACAGGTCATTTGTAAAACCAAGCATCTGGACTCATGTATTGGGCCTACAAGCCTGGACAAGTGTGAGGGTAGCAAACATTGTATCAGTATGCTGTTTCAGTCAGGTATGATACCTGATGCTGCCATATGTGTCAGTACACTCACTGTGGCCTGTTTGACAACTATATCACATACATGGGTCTTGTAAAGGCAGAGAGAGCACTAACAGGTTCCAAAAATCTGGTTACTCCAGACACACCTTTACAGGGGACTGGTATGGCCTGTACAATGGTTTCACATGTTGCATGTGAGGAAGATGCCATTACCACACTATATAAAGTAATAGCATCAGGAGGTGGTCACCTGCCCTGTATGGTACATGCATCAAAATGGTATCAGGCACACAAGATATGATCCACACAAACACACACACACACACACACACACACACACACACACACACACACACACACACACCAGTATTGAGATTAGAACTCCTACCTATCTATTTATGTCTACTATAGTGTTACGCAGTTACCAGATGTGTCACTGAGCTTACACAATTTCACTTTGTCCAAAGGTACTTGTAAGGTGAATGACATCAACAGGACTACTAAATTAGGATGAGTATGGTGGTACAAAACTCAAAATGGTATAACCTTCACAGTACATGATTCACACACACACACACGCACACACACACACACACACACACACACACACACACACACACACACACACACACGCACACACGGGCACACACGCACACACACGCACACACATGCACACACGCACACACACACACACGCACACACACACACTCTCCAGCATTGAGATTAGAACTCCTGCCTATCTAGTTATTTGTATCATGGCATTACGCAGTTAGTAGATGCGCCACGCAGCTTACACAATTTCACCTTCTCCAAAGGTAGTTCTAAGGTGAATGACAACAACGGCAGTAGTAAAGTAGGGTGGGTGAAGTGTAATGGGTGATACACAAAGCAAAATGGTATAAGCCACACAGTATGCAATTCACACACACACAGTTTCCAGTGGTGAGATCAAAAGCGCCACCAAGCTTATTCAATTTCATTTTGTCCAAATGAACTTCTAAGGTGAATGGCATCAAAAGGAGTGCTACATTGGAGTGAGGGGAAGTGTAAAGGGTGGTACACAAGCCAAAAATGGTTTAACCCACACAGTACATGATTCCCACACACACACACACACACACACACACACACACACACACACACACACACACACACACACACACACAGTTGCCAGTATTGGGATGAGAACTCCTGCCTATATAGTTGTGTCTACTATAGTGTTACGCAGTTGTCAGACATGCCACAGAGCTTAAAAAAACACAGGAAATGGCAGCACTGTGTATATGTAAGCAAGGGTGTGTGTCTGAGGCTGTATAGCGCTGTTTACCTTGCCTAAATGGGTTTGAGCAGCACGCACCAAGACATAAACCACAAAAATAAAAAAAATACAGGACATGACAAGTGGAACAAGAAAAAAGGGAAATAGATGAATAGAGGCACTCAAATACATGTAATAGAGCTGACAGGTGGTATGTATCATACTCAGCCAATCACACAGCCGGCATCTGCAGCACACCACTATAAACAATGCAAACACCTTTCAATCCAGTTTTTCCCATAAACTCTACTCCACCAGTGTACACAGATGGGGAAATTGTACCTAACAAAGCTAACAAAATGTTAGGGGCTGCTGTCTTCCTCATACATCAGTATGTGCAAGAGTCTGAAAGTGGTGAAGAGGACAATGCTGACAACTGCCCCAAATTTATGAGGAGGAGGAGAAGTGTATTCAGGCCCAGGGTAACCTACCAGGGGCTACATGATCTGGAGATAGTAGAGTGCTACAGGGTAAACAGGGATATACTGCAGCAAACTGTGGGGCTGTGCTGGCCTCACCTCACATACAGAACAAACATAGGGGAACCCATCCCAGTGGATATCAAGGTATGTGTAGCTCTAAGAATACTAGCTACAAGTACTTTCCAAAGACCAACAGGAGATATCATGGGCGCCTCACAGGTATCTGCATCGAGGATACTCCACCAGTTCCTGGATGCCATGCGACCACATGCCACAGAGCACATTAAACTCCCCACCAACCATGAGGAGAGGATGTGCAAAATGTGCCTCTTCCACTGTGTAGCAGACTACCCGGAGAAATGGATGCCATAGACTGCATGCACATCCACATCAAAGCACCACCTGGTGACCAGGTTAGGGTCTACAAAAACTGCAAGGGGTTCCATTCCATCAACTGCCAGGTTGTCTGCAATGCCCAGGGCATTATCATGAATGTGTGTGCTTGCTGCCCTGGAAGCTATCATGACTCCCACATCTGGCATTCCTCATAGCTGTATCAGTGCTTTGCCAAGGAGGACATCCCACATGGACATTTAGTGGGGGATGCTGGCTACACACTGGAGCCGTGGATGATGAAACCCATCAGAAATACACACACATCCACACAAAAATGCCATAATGAGGCACATGCACAAACCAGGATCATTATAGAGCATGTGTTTGGGAGGCTCAAGTCACAGTTCCGCTGCCTTGACATATCCAGTGGATCCCTGCAGTACTTTCCAGCCACATGTGCACACATGGTCATAGTATGTGCCATGCTACACAATATGATCTTGCAGAAAGAGCTGCAGCAGGAACGAAATGGGGAAGGGCCACACAGCCCCCCACCATTGCCAAGGCCTCCACAGGCACAGAGGGACTCAGAGGAGGAACATCCTGAGCCTCCCCGTGTAGGCAGATGGAGCTGTACCCAGTATGCCCTGGCCTTGGCAAAGAAGCAATGCATAGCACATACACTGACACTGTAGTGCCACAGGGACTGCTCTCTCTCTCTCTCTGTCTGACTTGCACACACAGTAAAATGGATGCCAAACATCATACCACCTATACCTGAACATGTATAGGCAGTGTATTTTGTGCATCTAACATAGTCATCCCTCAAGCACCACACCCACAACAGCTGCAGGCACAAGGTAAGCCAGTCTCTGTAACAAATTAAAGTAATGGAGAGGAATTATTATGGTATTGATCAAGCATGTAAGGGAATGGGGTGGCTAAATGGGATAGCAGGAGACAACTGACAGCTCTGTGGGACAGCAAGATGTGTAACCCCAGTACTGCCCTAACCACACCATGCAGTGCCACCCTAGTCAACAAATATGACTGCAGTATATGTGGTGAGCCATATAACTGGGGGAGGTCATAGGACACATGCATAGATGTCAGAGTGGGGGTCCCATATCCACTACCAACCCCACACAGCAGATCAGCTGTAGACAACCATACAAAAATGGTGGCATCCATGAAATCCCCACCCACATACTTTTACACAGTGATATCACAGAAAGGCTGGCAGTGGCAGTATGGATTTGAAAGGTAAGAAGTCTGAAACTACAAATGTCTATGCCAGAACAATCTGACCTGTGGTTGATACTGTTATGCCTGTAGTCTGAACGATACGGCACACTACTATACTACATGAGACCAAACTGTTAAGCAAATATCAGCACAGTCTGTGCAGATGTGTATCGTTTACAGTCATGTCACCCCCATAGTCCCATAGAAATTCAGTAACATGTTCCTAGACTTAAGCAGCATCCAGCTGTCACCCAGAGTGATGGGTTGTTTGTTTGCTTGTTATTTCCCTGGAACGCTAATTCCACCTAATATGTGGCTTCTCAGCGCTTCTGTGGATCACTAGTGATATCTGCATTGCTTACTGTACTTATTTCCTTGTTTCACTTGAAAGAAAGTTACTGTTTGTCATTTTTGCATTTAAGTTACCTGTAACACATTGCACTTAAGTTACCTGGCACTTGCTCACTAAAGCAATTATATAAGTCAGCACTAAAAATTAAAAGCACTACACCCTCACTCCCCACTGGCCCTGGTTTTCAATTATTAAGGAATTCCCAATATTATTCTAGCATGTCCAAAGGTCAGTTGTCAATCTCCTCTCCGGTCCAGCTGGTGAATCTGGGAATCTTGAGGCAATGTTACAACTGCCTCATGTACACAGACAACCCTCTCCTCCTCCCAACAAATTCCAACACATGTGAGAGATGCAACCATATAGCCAAACTGGAGGCTAAGCTCTCTCAACTCAGTACTGGCATAACCAGTCAGGAGGAGAAGGAAACCACACTCACTACAATTCCAGTCTCACATAGACCTACCACGACAGCAAAGCAAACACATAATCACACAAAACATACTGAGGCTCTAAATAAAGATCTGCCGAAGCAGCAGAGACCTCCAAAGCAGACACCCAAGCAGCCACTACCCCAAAACAAAACACGTGCAACACATATCTCACAAAGCCAGTGTGCCAAACAGTCACAGCCCTTAATACTAAACAACACACCTGATACACTTGTAATAGGTGACTCTATTGTCAGGCACACTGACATCCCGCTCACCAGGCTGAACAAGGAGAGGGTCACAGTGAGCAGCCTGTCGGGCGCTAGGATCCGCCACATAACACAAGCACTCAAGTCACTCCAAGGCAAGTACAAATATGACTCAGTCATTGTCCATGCTGGTGTGAATGACCTGAGATGTACCTCCCTGGACTACATGAAAAGAGACATAAAGGAGCTCTCTGAGCATGTAGCCCAGGCCGGTATGACCCTGACCTTGAGTAGCATCTTACCCTCACCAAGAATGATGCCACAATACGAAGACAAGATAATCAATTTCAACAATTGGCTTAAGTACTGGTGTCATTCAAAGGGGATCCAATGCCTGTCAGCTTGGGATGATATGCTCGACAAGCCATGATGCTTCGCTAGGGACGGCTTGCACCTGTCACCCCTGGGCTTTTGGATATTGGCAAAGGCTCTTGGTACCCCCATAGTGCCTTTTTTAGGCAAGGCTCAAAAGACAAACCCACCTCCATAGGTATCACAAGGGATAAGAAACTAAGAGTAATGCTACTCAACGCCAGAAGTCTAAACCTCAAGATGCACGCACTCGAAACTCTCCTTAGCATGGAGAACATCGACATCTGTGCAGTAACAGAAACCTGGTTCAGGGCTCCTGAGAGCACACCAGCACTACCAGGTTATACCTCATACCATGCTTTTCGGCCCCAAAACTTGGACCGAACCACAAAAGGCGGGGGAGTATCGATATTCATCAAAGATACCCACACCTCCAGTTTGGTGGCAAAGCACGAAGCATCAGAGACTATCCATGTGCAACTAACAGTGGGTAAAACTGCCTTCCAGTTTATAGCCTGCTACAGACCACCCTCCCAAACCCAGGAACCCCACTCGGCCTTCCTGAGAACACTGGAAAATATGAAGGTCTCTCCAAACACCATTATATTGGGCGACTTCAACTACCCAAACATAGACTGGGAGCATTACTCTAGCTCCAACACCCTAGCCCAAAGGTTCCTAGAATTTATAAACTCAAATGCTATGGAACAACTTGTTACCACTCCCACAAGAGGGGAAAACATACTGGACCTGATCATCACCAACATGGGGACTCTATGCTCCAGACCAGAAGTGTATCCCTCACTGGTAAGATCAGACCATAAACTAATCTCACTGGATATTCACATCCCGACCCACCCCTGCCCAGAAAACCACAGTGAAAAACTTCTCTAAAGCAAATTTCACACTCCTCAAAACTGAGGTGGAATCCTTCAAAGCCCCAGGGCCTGTGGAAAATACGGCCCAGACTGCAGAATCCTTTATAAACGCATTCTATGAACACTTTCAGGAATGCATGGATCATGCGATCCCAAATAAAACCAAGACCAAATCCTCCAAAGGCAGACGTCCTGTCTGGTGGACCCCAGCCATAAACAAACTATACAATAGAAGGAGGAAGCTATTAAATGATAGAGCAAAATCACAAAAAGGGAAGACATCACTGATCAGTATTAGCAAAAAACTACGGGCACACATAAAATTGTCTAAGGCCAGCTTCGAGAGAAAAATTGCACAGGACACTAAGGATAATCACAAGGCTTTCTTTAGTTATGTTAGGAACCTGGGTGGTAATTCCCAGATATGCTCAGAATTAGTCCAAAATGACAAAAAATACACCGAACCCACAGACATTGCCAACATCCTAGCTGACAGGTTCAGCGCAACCCCCCCCCACTCCCCACCAAAAGGGCAAATATCTATCCCAGCAGAGTGCTGCCCCCCTGACATCTCAGATGCTCAGGTAAGAGCCTCTCCAAAGCAAAAACACAGCATCAATGGGACCAGATGGTGTCCCGGCTGCGCCCTACATGAACTCCAAGAAGAGCTAAACCCAAACATAAAACTACTGTTCAATCTCAGCCTTACTACAGGATATGTGCCCAAAGAGTGGCGTACAGCAACAGTGGTCCCTCTCCATAAAGGTGGTGCCTCAACGGATCCTGGAAACTATCGCCCCATAAGCCTGGCTAGCTTGGTCTGCAAAGCTATGGAAAGGATCATCATGGACCTCATAAATAAAGATATTGGGGACCTACAAACATTGGATCCTACCCAGTTCGGCTTTGTTAAGGGCAGATCCTGCCTCTTAAACCTGGTTGATTTCTTTGAAACAGTCACCAAGGCCATTGACGAGGGAAGGTGGTCCACACAGCCTACCTGGACCTCGCAAAGCCTTCGATACAATACCCCACTGGCATTATAGATAAGCTCACCAGCTTAAATATAAACCCCTATGTCACTAGATGGATTGCAAATTGGCTCAAGGACAGAACCCACATGGTTAGAATTGCTGGAGCCATGTCAGACTCCAAACCAGTTACAAGTGGTTTCCCACAAGGCTCAGTCCTGGGACCTCTCTTGTTCGGCATATATTTCTCGGAGGTACAGGCTAACACAGAAGGACTGTGGCTGACCAAGTTCGCAGATGACTGCAAACTGGGCCATAATCATCTCTCCAGCCGGCACAAGCATCCTCCAAAAGGGCCTCATAGAAACAGACAACTGGTGCCAGAGGCATGGCCTCAAGCTAAATGCCAAAAAGTATATAGTCATCCCTTTGGCAAAACAAAGTGCTCACAAATTACCACATAGGTGGTAATCCATTAAGTACAGAAGAAGTAATTAGGGACCTGGGGACCCAAGTTGATAGCAATCTCTCATTTGACAACCACGTGGCCAAAGTGGTTAGAAAAACATTTTATATAGCCCACCTAATCATGAAGGGATTCACATCTAGATCAGGGAGGTCATCGTGCCTCTTTACTCATCCCTCATCAGGCCCATAATTGAGTACATTGCCCTTTTGGGATGTACCTTACCAGACACCTGCAGCAACTGGAAAGACCCCAAAAGTACCTCACCAAGAGGATCAAAGGGCTCAAACAGATGCCATATGCTGCCCGGTTAAAGAAACTCCAGCTCTACTCAGTGGCATACCGCCTGTTCAGAGGCGATCTGTGCCTGACGTATAAAGCCATGTCCAACCCGGAATTAATGGACATGCTGCACCTCAGAAAATCCAAATCCCATCGAGCCTACGCTACCGAGAGACTTGAACCTCAGCACTGAAATAAATAGGACATGCTGGAGGGACAAATTCATAACCCAGAGGCTCCCTTTGCTCTGGAATAAAATCCCAGTCTAGGTTAGGCAGAGTCCCTCATTGACTCTCTTCAAGAGGAATCTTGATGAGTGGATGGGAGATCGTAGGTTTACCCCGGGTATCACTTCTGTGTCACTGTTAGACAGAGGCACAGTATACTAACCTCGAAAAAGGGCATAGCAAAATAAATTTAAAATGGGTGGTGAAAGCCAAACACATTCTGGCTAGGCTTATAAATACCCTAGGGCAGATAGCCTAGTATGAACCTATGAACCTATGAACAATAGTAAAAAAATCAATTGTCAGTAACACCCACAGTCAACTTACTGGTGCCATCCCAGGGGTGTTTCCTGTCAGCAGCCTGGGAACATATGATCATCAGAATGCACTGCCCTGTTACAAATGGCCTGCATCTGTCACACCTGGCCTACTGGCCTCTGGCAAATGCCTATGCCTCTCAAACAGTGCCCTTTAGGGAGTGTCATGGGGTCCATAGCACCAACATAACACAGTCCACAAAATGCAAAGAAAGATCATGCTGACAACTGCTAGGAGAACACCTGCCAGCATCATGGAGCCAGAAATTGGGACAAAGCCATAAATAATGGGGTGATGAAGGTCCAAAGAGAAGGACACATGTTAAATACTGTTCTAATAATGTTATAAAGTTGATGAAATGATTTGTAGTAGCATGGAATGTCTGATGGGTGTGAAGTCTGAAACTGCAATGTCAACTTTCAGTAATATCTGACTTCAACCCTGAGTGACTTGCAAAACACTTTCGCTGGAAAACCATACTTGTTTGAGTAACCAACAAGATATATGAGTCACAGATGTGGACATTCTGTGATACTCTATACAGTCGGCAGGCAGGGCTAGGAGTTTAAACATGGGAATGCACTCACTGCAGGTAGGCACGACCCTGGAGATTGTGACATGTTTGCACCCACAGAAAACTGGGCCACAGCCATGGGGAGTAACACACCCCTCCCTGATTACTCAGCCTATGCAACATCCTGACCCCAACATGTGGCCATCCAAGCAAAATGTGGTTGTCCATACATATATGTGTGACAAACGGTTTACTATCAGTATGTCCCTGTGCACTTGCATGGCTATGAAGTATTCGAACCACATATGTTCGAACACTTCATAGTTCGGCAGGGTACGTGAGCGAACATTATCATTGCTAAAGGACTGTGCATTCACAATTATAACATTCGCTCATGTAAGGGGATCGCGGTACAGTGCGGTTTGGGGAATACATCCCTTTCCTAGCTGTAGTGTGATCTCGGAGTTGGAATATTAAGTTAGGTGGGGTGTGGGGGTGCAGCCCCCCACAGGGGGATGCAGGGGGGCTTGCCCCCCTGCATAGATGTGAGCATAGGCTAGTTAGGTAGGGAGTTAAGGGAAGGGTGGGAGTGCTGTTAATTGTTGAAAATGTCACGAGCAACATTTTCGACAATTAACAGCTGTTTTCAACATTAGGTGCATACAGAAATGTTCATTTCCGATGTTAAAATTCAAAGTTCCGTACACTTTTTTTTTTTATTTTCGAATTTTTGATCGTAAACCGTGACAAACATATACCTCCAGGCTGGTCAAACAGTCTCACACACACAAGACCCTACGAGTGTAGTCAACCATTAAGGAAAGCCCAATGCAAACTACTGGTAGCTAAAGGCAAACATATCTGTCCAGGACACATACTCCCCACATATCTTATCCCCTACAAATCTACCTGGAGTCTGCCTGTCACCCTGATCCTGTCTGACTTATATTACCCAACTGTGGACTGGAAATCAGACCAGGCCAGAACATAAATGCACAGAGATTCCACCATTGTAATATATCACCAAGCTGCTGAACCATTTCCACAGCACCAACTGTCAATTGCATGTAGGCCCACCCCTAAACAGGCTTGATTGTGCAAGAATGAGTAACATTTGGCCCATAAACCTTGTGTGGGCATCATTCATCCTGTATTCCTCTGGTAAATCACTGTGATGATCTGAGGAGGTATGTCACCAGGTACTGAAACAATACATGACAGTGTCAAATGGCATATATGACAGATATCTGCTAAAACAAGCCCTGTAACCCTAGCAACTCATACATTACTGAGATAAATTGTCACACTCATTGTATGGCCCATTGGCCCCACAATTGGATAGGCTATCTCCAGATATCTTGCACCAACAGGTTGAGTGGTATGACTGTAGCACAATCCAAACTGGACTGGAGTACAACAGTCCCTGGAATGGAGTACCACATATACTATAGAAGGACACACTGGGCATGCTCATACACTGAGAAAGATGTCAGTAGGATCTAGAAATGAACAGACCTTTCCCACCCAGTGCACTTTCCATTGCCCCACCTTAGCAGTTCTGAAGATGTCTGTCACCATAGAAGTCACTTTTGTTAGGTTCAGCCCATAAGCTCTGTGGCATGTGCAACAACTGCATAACACAATAGTACAAATAACTATGACAGTCTAAACAACTAGTTAGGCAGTAGTTCTAATCTCAGTCCTGGCAAATGTAAAAGTGTGTGTGTGTGTGTGTGTGTGTGTGTGTGTGTGTGTGTGTGTGTGTGTGTGTGTGTGTGTGTGTGTGTGTGTGTGTGTGTTCACAACTAAAAGCTTTTTGGTACATTCAAATCCAGTACACTTCCCCTTTCCCTACTTTAGCAGTCCTGCAGATATCAGTCATCTTAAAAGTACCTTCCATCAAACCTCAACCCCATAATCTCTGTGGTGCATTTGATAACTGCATAACATGATAGTATATATAGCTACTTAGGTAGGAGTTCTGATCTCAGTTCTGAAAGTGTGTGTGTGTGTGTGTGTGTGTGTGTGTGTGTGTGTGTGTGTGTGTGTGTGTGTGTGTGTGTATGCATGTGAGTGTGATTTCATTTCGTTATTAATGGAAACAGTTTTATGCCATTACCACTCATGACAGTGCCTCACCTTATCAGTCCAGGTGATGTCAGTCCCTTATCAGCAAGCTTAGCCCGTTGTCAGCTCTGTAAACTCAGTAGTCCATGTGAAAAATGTTTAACACTATAGTACAAATGACTAGTTCGGCAGGAGTTTCTGCTCTTGTATCTAGCAAATGTATGTGTGGGTATGTATGTTTATATGTAAAACCATTTTGATACGTTTCTCACCCACTGCTTTACTTTATCAGTCCTGCTGATGTCATTCCCCATATCAACACCTTTAGCCAACTCTCAGCCCAATAAGCTCTGTAGTGCATGCAGTAACTGCATAACACTGTGGTACAAATCCCTAGTTAGGTAGGGGTTCTATCCTCACATCTGGGAAGTGTTTGCATGTGTGTCTGTTTGTAGAACAAATTATTTTGATAAGTTTAACACCCATTGTATTACTTTATCAGTCCTGCTGATGTCATTCCCTTCATAGGTTCACAACTGTGTAGTAGGTAATGGCCCAGGAGCCTTAACAAGCCTAGCACATAGAAGGTCCCTGCTATTGTACCACCCGTTGTTATATCCCAGTGCCTGTATCAAGTATAGCCACTTCAGTGATCCTTGAGGTGAACTGTCTATTACCTATCCACTCATCAAGATTTCTCTGGAACAGGGTCAGCTAGGTGCTCTTCAGGACATGTATGGGAAGTGTATTCAAGGGCATGTGCAGTCTCTTAGTGAGGGACCTGTCCCACCAGCATGTTGTGGTGATTGTGGCACTAAGGTGGACGTCTATACAGTGTGTGGTGTGGATGGATTTATATGTAGCATTTCTAAACCAGCCGGGTCAGACATGGCTTTGTAGGTCAGGCACAGATAGCTGCTAATTAGGTGATATGACACAGAGAATAGCTTGGGTCTTCTGAGTCTGTATGTGTAGGATGTGTGTTTAATCCTTAGGAACCCCTTTGTAAGGTGCTTCTGTGGCTTCTCCAGCTGCAGCAGGTGTCTATTGAGGTACATGGCAAATGGGCCATAATACTTGGGGAGTGGACTAATGAGGGAATAGTAGACAGAGATCATTACCTCTGTCTTCCTGGATGTAAAACTCTTGGTAATGCAATGTGCCATATAGAAGGACTTCTTGACTACAGTGGCAATGTGGTGCTTGAAGAAGAAGTTGCTGTCAACCTGTGTCCCCAGATCTCTTATAATGCCTACAGGGTTCATCGGGCTCCCTTTAATGTGGAATTTACTGGGAACTGAATGTTTTACCAAAGGGGATGATGATGCATTTTGTGGTGTTAAGCTTCTGGCCATAGTTTCCCCACCACTCATTGGTCTCACTGAGGTTTTTATGTAGGATGTCTTCATCACTTGTGGAGTTAATGATAGCTCCCAGTTTGCAGTCCTCTGTGAACTTGGTCAGTCAGAGTTTCTCTGTGTTGGGCTGGGCGGACTACACTCATGACTGCTTGCCAGTCTGACTTGGAGTTTGCCACTGTCACACTGTATGTGCTTTAAGCCAATTTGCAAAGCACCTACTGATATAGGGGTTGATGCCTAGTTTGTTGTGATTACCAACAATCCCTGACTGAGGAATGGTATCAGAAGCCTTGGCCAGATTGAGGTAGGCTGTATGTAGTGCCTTACTGTCATACACAGCCCTAGTGACTCACTAAAAGATACCAACCAGGTTGAGCAGGCGTGATCTGCCATTCACAAAGCCAAACTGTGTGGGGTCCAGAGTTAGGAGATCACCCATATCTTGGTCAATCAGGTCCCTGATGATGTGCCTATACCTTTGCATAGTAGGGTTCCTATTATGTGATCAAAGGCGCATTCTTTTGAATGCATTTTGATTGGACTTGAAAGCACGAAATGGCAAAATATCAAAATGGCATATAAGCAATTTCTTTCCCTGGAAAAGAAATTGCTTGGCCGCTTCCATTACTCTGCCATTTTGTCACTGTAGTGCGATTTTGGGGTTGGTATATTTAAGTAGGGGGTGTGTGAGGGGCACAACCCCTACATCAGGGGGTGTGGTGGATGAAGCCACGTACTTTAAGTAATGTTTTAATTTTTTTTTTCTTTTGTGGAACAGCGATTTTTTTCCCATGGAAAAAAGTCACTGTTCTAAGTGTTCAGGATTGTAAGCTTTCGCTTACATGGGGTCGATAAATCATCATTTGCCTTTTTAAGCATTTTGCTGATTTAATACAGACTCACATAGTAAACTTGTCAGGCTAAGGGCCCAATAATCCCCAGGGTCTGTAGATGCTACCCCTTCATGGAAAGGGATGACTGTAGCAGTTTGCCATTTTGAAAGTACAAAGCCTGAGGTGAGACTATGACTAACCAGGGCACACAGATGTGGTGCCAAGTCTCTTTGTATGTAATGTAGAACACAGCCACGGATTAGTTGGGGTCCCATGGAAGCTGTATCCTTGCCTGTGGACAATGCAGGTCTAACCTGGCCTGCAGTAATGCTGGGTGCCTGGCATTCATCTGCCATTGTGATTGACCCCTTGGAAAGGAGAGGGGTAAAGCTGGCACTGAATGTGTTGGCAAGACTGTGGCCAATATCTATTGTGTCAGTATAGGAATCAGCATTGTGCAGTAACTGAAAGCACTTGTGGTTATTGATGTGGAGGTTGTTGATATAACTATCAAAGGCTTTTGTGATTGTCATCAATGTCTGCTGCAAATCTGCCTTCATAACTGCCTGTTGATGATTCCATGAGGGATCCCACATTGTGTTTGAGGCTAATAAAGGTTTCACCAGTCTTGGGACACCGCCATTTTCTGCAACATTGTCCTCCTTCTGTTGTATACATTAGCAATTGCAGGGGACAATCACAATGTCTTCCAGTGTTTGGAGGACAATGTCTGTGTGCTGTTGGCTATGGCTAGTACCATGCATTCATGTACATGTTTGTGCAGTGCATATGTGTATGATGTGACAGTCATGCAGCTATTTCCCAGTGGTATGGGTGTAGTGAAGTCATCTACCCTTGTTTTTATGACTGCAATGTCAGCATTGGAGAGGCTTTGCAAGGTGGTTACCTTTGTGGGGGGTGTGGGTGAGATGTTGAGCTCCATGTTGATGACATCATGCTTGGATCTGACCAGGTATGGATTGACAACTGTGGTCAAGCAACAGTCCCATATGTAAGTAATCAACACAGGTCAAAGTTGTTGCATCCTCTACAGGGGTCAGTATGAGCCGGTCTAGGGGACTGGAACTGATGAATTCCATGAAGCGTTAAGCCACTGTACTGGTGCTTGACTACTTTCTCAGGTGATGGAGGGGTAGTTGAACTCTCCTACTAATGCCAGTGTTGGGTTGGACCTTCAGAGATGCCAAGGTGTTGAGAAATGTGCACTGACAGTCTAGGTACATAGCTGAGGACCGATAGCAGGCTATGGTGTGGATGGCACTATTCCCCAAAGTCAGTTTTACCGGAAGTAACTGTGATGCATTATGCTGGGATACTAGTCTGGAGGTGTGCATATCTATTATGGATATGGAGACAACATCACCTGTGGAGGTGTGGTCCATGATTTCGCACTGACAGCTGTGGAATGCATTATAGCCTGTTAGTGCAGAGCTGCTGTCTGCTGCTGTGAACCACCTCTCCTTTACAGCACAAATGTCAATGTCCTCTACTCTGAGGAGTGCTTTGAGTGACTGCATCTTGACAGTTAGATGTTTACTGTTAAGCAGCATGACCCTCAGATTGCATACATGTCTAGCTGTTACGGTGGTAATTTGATTTGGAACACTGCCTAATAAGGCACTATAGGGGTGACAAGACACTTACCCTGTACCTGGAAACCCAGGGCTGACAGATTTAGGACATCTCTGGCAAGGCACTGAATCTGTCAATCATGTGATCCCAAGCAGACAGATACTGGATCCCCTGAGAATAACACAGAACACATAAGCCAATGTTGCAGTCAATTATCTGTTGATAGTACTGCAGCATCATTCTGGGTGATGGCAGTATACTGCTCAGGACTACTGTCACAACTGCCTGGACAACATAATCTGAGTGTTCAACCATGTATGTTGTCATGTAGCCCAGGGAGGTGTGCCTCAGGTCATTCACACCCACATGGATAATGACAGAGTGATACTTGTAGCTGTTGTGGAGTGGCCTGACTGGGTGTGTCATGTGCTGGTTGTTGGCACATGATAGACAGTTGGCTGTTACCTCCTCCATAATCAACATAGTGAGTGGGACATTTGTGTGATGCAGTATTGAGTCACCCATGATCACTGTAATGTGCAAGGTGGTCAGCCTTAGGAGCTTAGGTTGAGGGGCACACTGTGTAGGTGACATATGTGTCCTTTGGCATGTGCTATGTCATGGTGTCTGAGTGGGTGTCTGTCTTGCTGGTCTGTGCTGTTTGTGTAAATGTACATTGAGTGCATCTGTGAAGGTGGTGTGTGGCTTTTCAGTGTATGTCAGGGCTGTCATAGTGGGTGTTGTGGCAAGCTACGTGGTCCACATGGTGTAGTGCAAGTATTGATCTTATCCTCTTGACCAGCTAGTCCAGTCTTTACTGAAGAGTGCATAGTTCCAGATTTGGTGATATAGGGGTAACTCTCACTGGTCTGAGTGTTTGGAGTTTAGAGGAGAGGGTTGTTTGTGTACATGAGACAGTTGCAACAGTGCCTCAGAATGGACAAATACACCAGGTTAATGGGTGAAATCACAGAAAACCAGACATCAATCATGCCAAGAGGGGTGTTCATAAGTAATAAGCACTGGGGTTAATTCCATGATGAACGAGTACTGCTGATGGCTCCCAGGTGTGATACACTTTTTGATACAATAACCTGTTGAAGTGCAAAACTGTAATGCTATTTGAAGTGCAAGACAGAAAGAACTGGCAATATGCATGCGAGGAACTGAAGGCAGACTTCCTGCCACCTGTAATAATTTACCTCAGCTGTGCAGTTATCAGCACCATTGGCCAGTTGTAATTCCAGTAAGCCCTGTAGCACATGCAATAACTGTGTAACACTATAATACAAATAACTGGATAGGCAGGGGTTCAAATCTCAATACTGGCAAGTGTGTGTGTGTGTGTGTGTGTGTGTGTGTGTGTGTGTGTGTGTGTGTGTGTGTGTGTGTGTGTGTGTGTGTGTGTGAGAGAGAGAGAGAGAGAGAGAGAAAATGGTGTGCTGTGTGGGTTTTATCATTTTGACTTGGGTGCCACCCTTTACACTTCCCCTCACTCCAATTTAGTAGTCCTGTTGATGTCATTCACCTTAGAAGTACGTTTGAACTAGTTGAAATTGTATAAGCTCCGTGGTGCATCTGACAACTGCATAACACTATAGTAGACATAAGTAGATAGGCAAAAGTTCGCATCTCAGTACTGGCAACTGTGTGTGTGAGTGTGTGTGTGTGTGTGTGTGTGTGTGTGTGTGTGTGTGTGTGTGTGTGTGTGTGTGAGAGAGAGAGAGAGAGAGAGAGAGAATCATATACTGTGTGGGTTATATCATTTTGACTTGTGTACCACCCTTTACACTTCCACTCACTCCAATTTAGTAGTCCTGTTGATGTTATTCACCTTAGAAGTACATTTGAACTAGTTGAAATTGTATAAGCTCTGTGGTCCATATGACAACTGCATAACACTATAGTAGACATAACTACATAGGCAAGAGTTATCATCCCAATACTGGCAACTGTGTGTGCGTGTGTGTGTGCATGTGTTTGTGTGTGTATGTGTGGCTTATACCATTTTGATGTGTGTATCACCCCTTACACTTCCCCCACCCTACTTTACTACTGCTGTTGATGTCATTCAAGCTGTGTGGTGCATCTGCTAACTGCGTAATACCATAATACAAATAACTAGATAGGCAGGAGTTCAAATCTCAATACTGACAACTGTTTGTGTGTATGTGCTTGTGTGAGAATCAGGTACTGTGACGGTCAAACCATTTTGAGTTGTGTACCACCATACTCATCCTAATTTAGTAGTCCTGTTGATGTCATTCATCTTATGAGTACCTTTGGACGAGGTGAAACTGTGTAAGCTCTGCATCTGGTAACTGCGTAACACTATAGTAGATATAAATAGATAGGTAGGAGTTTTAATCTCAATACTGGTGTGTGTGTGAGTATGTGCATGTGTGTGTGTGTGTGTGTGTGTGTGTGTGTGTGTGTGTGTGTGTGTGTGTGTGTGTGTGTGTGTGTGTCATATTTTGTGTGGCTGATACCATTTTGATGTGTGTACCACACATGGCAGATGACCACCTCCTGATTCAATTACTTTATATACTGTGGTAATGTCGTCTGCCTCACATGAAGCATGTGAAACCATTGTACAGGCCATACTAGTACTCTGTACAGATGTGTCTGGAACATCCTGATATTTGAAACATATTACTGCTCCGTCTGCCTTAACAATACCCATGTATGTGATATAGTTGTTAAATAGGCCACAGTGAGTGTACTGACACATATGGCAGCATCAGGTATCGTACCTGACTGAAACAGCACACTGATGCAATGCCTGCTACCCCCACACTTCTTTAGACTTGTAGGTCCAATGCATGAGTCCAGATGCTTGGTTTTACAAGTGAATTGTTCATATCATGGGTCACATTAAAGGTTGGGAAAGGTGCGGACTGACATATTGTGATCTCGATCAGTATATATCGGAAAGAAATGACATTTTAACAGGTGTGTGTATGCATTTTATATCCACTGTATAGCAGTAATGTTTCACACATGTCCCTACCTTAGTCAGTTTGTCCAATACATTTTGCTGGTGTCTTGACAGGTTGTGAGGTATGCTACAGGAATGTTACATTCTCTTCAGATAGACCCCTTGTGGTGAACACTGTGATACAATACAATTAACTACACCACAAGTAAATATGCACATAAAGCAATATGGCTATCAGTCATAGCTGTGTGCATGGTAACTTGCATGCCCGCCACATGCCTGAGGTATTGCCAAAGCACAACTGAAAAATTCCATACTCACCAGCTTCAGGCTTCTGTCCCATATGCAGACCAGAGTGACCTATGTAGTTGTGGGAGAGAGGTATTGTCAGCAGACTCACATGTGCCCTTGGAAAAGGATGGATGCAGCATGTCTGCACATTTACAGTACAACACCCAATACTACACAATTTGCTGTCTTCACCATAGATTTGCACTTCTGTGTATTAGAAATCCCCATCCAGAACTGGAATATTACCTGACACATGTATGCAGATACTGTACAGATACAAGTGTGTCTCATACAGTAGTCTACTAATTCCCACTGGGACCTTACCTGCATGCTCCTTATCCATTGTATGGGTGTCACCCACCTCCAGCAAGTGAGGCTTTGTACCCTGGTGTTGTACTGTAATGGATGGCTCAGGCTTGGCAAGTAGCTCCTCATTTGATGTCAGTGGGAGCTACATGGCTGTTCTCCCATCTGTGGTTGTGGGATCCCTGGACATGACAGCAGCCCTTTGCCAAGGCATGGTGTATGAGGTTGGTGGCATGATGCCTCACTGCTCATATGTACATGTGTGCAGGCCCATCTAATTTACCCTGGTCCTCTCCTGCAGATGTTGCTGGCTTTAGTCCAACAGTACTGTGTGGTTCTGTATTATCACTTCCATTATCAGGTTGCATTCTGTTGGTGAAAATGTCTCCTGCCAGTGATGTGACATTGCACCTGGTAGACACTAACAGGGAAACACATCTCAGGACCCCATACATTTGGCAACAGTATGTCCAGTACCTGCACATGTACCTTGAACACTAGTAGCCAACACTCCCAACCATACCAGTAGCCAGCACTCACAACCACACCATAACCCTGTAATTTATCAGCACAGTATCAGCTAGCATTGCACTCCTCATCCTGATGAGTCATATTGCCCGCAGTGAGGAGAAGTTGTTTGCATAATCTGTCATTCCTCATTCAGGTCTATGTAAATGGGTGACATTAGTCCTCTTCCATGCGGATGGTGTGTGGATCGTGCTGTGGCTTGGTGTGACTACAGTGTGTAATGCAGCTGGGAGCACATGCCTGAGATCATGTAGGGTGCAGACAGGGCTGATATGATGTCCCATGGATACTTACATTTGTTGCCTTTCAGTAGGCAATATGTACATGCTCACTGGTGATGAGGGGAGGGGTGTGGGTGCAGTACACATTCACCTATAGTGATGCTGAGCTGGGGGAGATGTTTGCCCTAACTCTATCTGCATCAGGTTGCCTGTAGCTATGTTGTGTGTGTATGTGATCTGATTGGCCACCATTACAGGTTGGGTTGGTACGTTGCCTCCGAGACTGCAGACATATGGGAAGATGGCCTTAAGATTGTCCCTGGTGGATGTCTCCAATTTGTAATCATAATTGGCCTTACAATAATCCACCTGTGACCTTATATGCTTGTTCAGACAATGGCTGACTTGATACCAGGGTGGTTCCTGCCCCTACTTTGCCCAGTACAGCCACTATAGGGACCACGTTTGTGGTTTCTGTAATGCTGTTGTCCAGGAAAGGGGATTACTGTATGTTGGTGGAGGCAGGTATGACAAGTAAGGTATTGCTGAGTCCATACAGCCATGTATGTGTTCAGTCTGCTGTTTGTAGTGGGCATGGCTACAAAGTCATAACACAATCGGACACCTCTCCAATTTAGCAATGATAATTATGTTTATTGTACTAACCATGGCTGTGTCAGGGCAATGCAACAACTAGTAGCTGTAGAAATGTCACTCTTTTGTGGGCACAGTAATTAAGATTACATATGTGTACATGTACAGCTGTTTTAACTGACATTTTTCATCCCATGTCTGTTTTCATGAGTTGGACACATACACCTACTCATACTGACGTGCATAGCTGATACCTCACATACATGTCTGTTCTGTCAGTATGGCACACTAAATTCACAATCCTGTTGCACAGTCATCCCTCTCAACCTGCTACAGCAGGACATCTGTAGGATGCCATGCATACATGGGTGCAATGGGACAAATTCAGTGACAGTGTCTCAATATTGCTGTGACATACTTGAGTCATTCAATAGCACAGTAGCCTTTGCACTGACAGGCATCCACTGGAGGATGTCCAACAGTCATATGGCAGGAAGACAGGGGAAAGACTAGGAGGGAGGTATTGTGGGTAAGAATTGTTAAAGTTGGCAGTATGAGTGGTATAGGGACCAGGAAAGCTGATATGATGGCCAGGGGGTGGTTGACATATGGTGTGTGTGCAAGAGACCACATGGAAGGGGATTATGGCTGGGTGTATGGTAGGCAGGTCACAATTGTGCTATCAAGGTGAGGACTAGAGGTGGGAGGGGGTAGCACTTCTACTGAAAGAACAGTATGCCAACGGTGCTTTTGGAGGATGACAAAAGTGTCTGATAGAGTGATGTTTCTGAAACTGTAAGCTGATGGTGTAGTGATGACTGTTGTTAGTGCAAATGCTATGCAAGTTGGTTGTGCGATTGATGAGAAACAGAAATGGGACATCAGTGGGATGACATGGTGTTGATTCTACCCAAGGGTGACAAACTGGTCATTGCAGCAAATGTCAATGGATATGTTGGTGAGGGGAACAGAGGGGATGGAGAATTGATGGTTATGTATAGTTTTAAAAGGAGTGGAGATGGTGAGATGGTAGTGGATTTTGCAAAAAGGATGTACATGGCTGTGGTGAATATGCACTATAACACGAGGGAGGAGTATAGGGTGACATACAAGAGTGGAGTGAGATGCACATAGGTGGAATATATCCAATGTTGGAGGGCCAGTTTGACGGAGATTGGAGACTGTAAAGTGGTGACAGGGGAAAGTGTAAATAGGCAGCAGGGAATGTTGGTATGTAAGATAATGTTGGTGATTGAGATGAGGAGGAGTGTGGGGGAAGCACCAAGGATCAAATGGTTGAATTGGAAAAGGGTGCTTGTGAGGTGGAGTTCAGAGAAGAGTTGAGACAGGCACTGGGTGGCAGTGACAGTCTAACCAATATCTGGTTAAGTACAGCAGAGCTGGTATGGGAGACAGCTTTATGGGTGCTTGCGGTGACATGTGGATGGAGAAGGCAGTACAAGGACAACAGTCGGTGGACTGAGGAAGTACTAGACAGTATACAAAGACATAGGTTGGGGTAGAAGGAGTGGGATTGTCAGAGACATGAGGAAAGTAGGCAGGAGTATAAGGAGATGATGTGCATGGCAAAGAGAGAGGTGACAAAGGCTGGGTATGGGCATATGAAGAGTTCAATGACAGGTTGGACAGTAAGGAGGGATGAAAGGAATTGTACCGATTGGCTGGACAGATGCACCGAGCTAGGAAAGATGTGCAGCAGATAAGGGTGATAAAGGATGATGAGGTGTATGTACTCACAAGTGAGGAGAGTGTGTTGAGCACATGGACAGTGTACTTTGAGAAGCTGATGAATGAAGAGAATGAGACAGAGAAGGTTGGATGATTTAGGTATGGTGAATCAGGAAGTGCAATGGCTTAACAAGGAGAATGTAAGGATAGCTATGAAGCGGATGAATAATGGCAAGCCTGTTGGTCCACATTACCTGTGGAATCATGGGGTTGTTTAGGGGAAATGGCAGTGGTGTGTTAGCCAGAGTGTTTACTGATATCTTGCGAAGTGTGAGGTTGCATGAGGAGTAGAGAGAAAGTGCTTGGGTACGGTGTTAAGAATGAGGTTGTTGTGCAGAACTGTGATAACTACAGAGGGATAACGTTGGCCACTCACACCATGAAGTTATGGGTAAGAGTAGTGGAAGCTAGGTTATGCAGAGAGGTGAGGAGTACTGGTCAGCAGTATGGTATCATGTGTGAAAGGGCACTGCCAATGTGATGTTTGCTCTGAGACTGTTACTGGTGGAATACAGAGAAGGTCATGGGTTGCTCTGTATCTCTCTGGATGTACAGAATGAATATGACATGGTGCTTAGACAGGAGTTGTGGTTTTGTATGAAGGAGACATGAGTGGAAGAGATATATGTAAATTGAATGGTATAGGATATGTAAAAGGATGGTGTGACAGCATTGAGGTCTGCATTGGGATTGACAGATGTGTTTAAGATGGAGGTGGAATGACATAAGGGATCAACTGTGAGCCCTTTCTGATTTGAAATGGTGATGGACAGGTTGACAGACAAGATCATACAGGAGGCCCCGTTGACTATGTTGTTTGCAGATGACATTGTGATCTGCATTGAAAGTAGGGGACAGTTTTTGGAGACCCTGGAGAGGTGGATATATGCTCTAGGGAGGAGAGGAATGAAGGTCAGCAGCACTAGGACAGAATATCTGTGTGTGAATGAGAGGGAGGATAGCGGAATGTTGAGGATGCATGGATCACAGCTGGCAAAATGTGGATGTATTCAAATGATAGGGATCAACATTTCAGAGTAATGAGGACTATGGAGGACAGGTGAAGAAGAGAGTACAGGCAGGATGGAGAGGGTTAAGAAGAGTGTCAGGAGTGATATGTGACAGACGAGTACCAGTAAACATAATATGTAAGGTCTACAAGAGGATAGTGAGACCACATATGTTATATGGGCTGGAGATAGTGGCTTTGACAAAAAGGCAGTGGTCAGAGCAACACATGGCAGAGTTACAGATGTTATGTTTTGCACTGGATGTGACATGGGTGCAGAGGTTTAGCAATGTGTATATGACAGGCTCAGGCCATGTTGGATGGCTATGAGACATTGTTGGAGAGACAGCATTACATCACTTTGGACATGTGCTGAGTATATTGTGAAAAGGATGGTAAGGATGTAGCTGACAGGTAAGAGGAAGAGAGGAAGGCCTCAGATAAGGTTTCTGGATGTGCTGAGAGAGGACATGCAGGTGGTTGGTGTGAGAGAGCAAGATTCAGAGGACAGGTAGAAATGGCAACAGACAATCCACTGTGGCAATCCCGAATGGGAAAAGCCAGTGGACAATTAAAGGTGATGTTGTAATGTCAGTCTTCACAGATTTGGCAAGCATTTGACTGACATGACACAACTCTATGGGTAAATGACTACAAATATAAGGCACACATATGGTCAGTGTGCAGAACACTAGACAGTTGAATGGTATGAGCTCAGTATATAACATGTAGTTCAACGCACATATCTGCAGCAGTACTTTACTCTGCACATGCTCTGTATAGTTGTCTTTTATTTACAAGAGAAAATGTGTATCATAGTTATATGCACGGGGAACATATGGATATGTATAACATCCCAGTAGCTGGCCTAGTCACTACAGAAGGAATCACATGCTATGGCCATCAGTGCTGTTCAGCAGTACATCAGCACAGCAAGTCTTGTTGAGGCATATGCTTTCAAATCCCTATTTTCCATTATTACAGACCACCTACTGCATTCAATTACATGCTTACTTGTGTCACATACCCTTTTTTCTGGCTATGTCACAGATATATCCTTTGTTATTCTTTTTTCTCACACTACTTCAGCTTTGCACTGATGGACTGTCTATGACAGAGGTGGTTTGAATAGACGGCAGCTTGTCTTTTGTAGATAATGCTCATGACCATATGATGGCCTGAGCACCAATTGGTGTTTCCCAGTTGCTGATTACATGCAGAGCAGCTGTGTAGTTATTCCAATCACCAATGTCATGGCAACACACTCCTATAATTGAGTACTCCATGTGGCACTGGCCCTTTCCCTTACCTGTGAGGAAGAGATCCTGGAGGTGTGTGAGCTATTACCATTTAGAACAAGACCTTTGGAGACAAGCCAACTAAATGGTGGAAAAGTTTCAAGACCTAGGCGCAGAATATGAGTATTGCTGTGATATGTTTTGAATACTGCTTGTTTAACAGGGTTTGTCTGAACATGCTACTTCTGCATGGGTTTCAGTCTGATAAAGTTCTCTGTCTGCATAGCTCTCAACTGTAGGGCTATCCACATAATGGCCAGAGGTTTGCCTGTTATGTTTGGTCTGTTACCCACACAGGTGTTGTCCTTGACAAATCAGTAGCATACTCTGGTGATTGTATTCAGTACATGCCAACATCCATTTGTGTTTTAGACTTTATATCCCTCAGAAAAGGTATGTTACAATAAACCATGTAACACCAGCAATTTTCTCAGTGTATAACAGCAATATTTCCAGTATGGCCATGTTTTTGTGCCTCAGCCCCAAATTAGTTAGGCTTGGTACAGATGCCATACAGAAGGAGGTTGAAAGTAGGGTCTACCATTATTATGTTATGTCATTCCTGCTGATGGGAAAGGGTGGACAACATGTGGAACTTTGTACATTCAAGAGTTAGGTATATGGAGAATGCTCTTAGATGCCTTTGTAACATATTTTATGTGGGGAAGAGTAACAAGTTTTTAAAACTAGGCTGTTAGAATATGTGACATATATTACTGATGAGGAAGAAGACAGTTCTATACCTGTACATTTTAATAATTCCCACCATGGGAATAGTAGTCCTGAAAAAGGGATTGTTATGTACAGAATCAGTTTAAATTCTTAAATGTGATACTTTATCCCCTAGGGGGATGAATGTGTAGTGTAATTGGAGGCTGTGTATATACAAGTAATTAAGTGTAGTGGGTTACAAGGTACTACTTTCGAAAAAGATTGTTTCTCAGTTTGGTGGAACAGTCATAAAAGAACAATTGTTATGTGCAGAATCAATGTATGTCTTTAAATGTGATACTTTATCCTTTAGGGGGATGACTGAAGAGCGTAATTGGAGGCTGTGTATTTAAATGTACTTACGTGTTAATTGCTTCTTCTAATTAAGGCACATATTTCTTGTAATGTGTTACTCCTTGAAGGCTTTGGCAAAGACATCAGAGTAAAATGAACTGTAAATTACTGGGTGTTTGTATTTTTGTTTACTATCTTCACTCATTGCAGTTGTGTTGCTAAGAGGTCACTCTATATGTCTGGCCATTGTGTATGGCCTATCATAGTTTTCTAGTAGCGTACTGTTCACTTATTATTTGGACTGGGGGGGCAGATATGAGTGTCATGGGTCCTTTCGTATCCAGCTGTGCATGCTGCCCCTGTTATGGGTGGTCTATCAGCAGCATATGTTTGTATGGGCATTTAGAGATATGTATGCACACGCGCGCACACACACACACACACACACACATATATATATATATATATATATATATATATATATATATATATATATAAAGAAGAAAACACGAGTTGCAACAAACTAATATATAGAAATGCAGCAGGAACCAGCAAACAAACAATCTACAGCACTACAGCAGACACTATTTATTGTAGCACTTTCATCAGCCTTAAGCCTTTGACATCATCAGAAACACATTTTACAACAATTAATTTACTTAAATACTCATACCCCATCACATGATCTCCAAAAGAACCCCCCCCCCCGTGGTCATTTAAAAATACAGAACCCTTTCTCTTCCATAGAATTAAGTTAGAAAATATAGTCTACTATGATGA